>NC_091455.1:128416744-128716744 GCF_027789765.1 Dendropsophus ebraccatus
ATTACGCACCATCTGGAGGGGGTCACTGGCAATTCGGGGTGGTTACGGTCAACATGTGGTGGTTACGGGCAACGTGCGGTGGTTACGGGCAACCTGGCGTGATTACGGGCAACCTGCAGTGGTTACGGGCAACCTGCAGTGGTTACGGGCAACCTGCAGTGGTTACGGGTAATCTGGGGGGGTTAGGGGTAATTTGGGAGTAAACTGCAATTATTACTATAATAAAAAGTGTGTGTTTTATTTTTTTGTGTGTTTGTCACTTTTTGTACTTTATACATTCATTTTCACTGTATTACTATAATTACTGTGATACTTTCTATCACAGTAATCATAGTTCAGTGACAGAGACCAAATTGGTCTCTGTCACTTTAAATTTTCAGAGCTAGCTGGTTGTGGAGCGCATGCGCACTTCATAACCAGCCAGGACGCCGAGGAGGAAGGAGCTCCAGGATCAGGTAACGTATATGGGGAAGGGGGGGTGACTTGGGGGGCGACACAATGACACTTTTTATCCCCTGTCACCAATCATTTATGGTGACAGGAGATAAAAAGTGCTTCTTTGCACTGGGAACAGGCGATCAGCGGTATATAGTATATACCGCCGATCACCTGCTCCGGGACCACACGGGGGGGTCCCAGATCACTGCCCCATGCTCTCCGCTACCTCCGGTGGCGGAGAGCATGGGGCTTTGATCATTTATTCATTTCCATCCCTGCGAACAAACATAGTTTGTTCGCAGGGATGGGGCGGCCATCTTGGATGTGATGGCCGCCCGGGGAGGGGAGAGGGTTAGAGATCGGCCACTAGGGGGGCTGATCTGGGGTCTGAATTATACATTTTCATCTCCCCCCACCGTGGATTCACAGTGGGGGGAGATGAAAGCTGTAGGCGGCGCCGGTAATACCCGTTACCGGCGGATCGCCCTCCGGGCAGAGGCAGCGGGGGGATGCTGTGTGACATAGGGACAGCGGGGGGAGGCAGGGAAGCCATGACGTTTGGGGAACGTCATGTTGCGGGAACTACTTGTTTTACATGACGTTCCCCAAACGTCATTTTGCGGCAAGGGGTTAACCCCTTAAGGACGGGGCCCATTTTCGTTTTTGCGTTTTCGGTTTTTCCTCCTTGTGTTTAAAAGGCCATAGCACTTGCATTTTTCCACCTAGAAACCCACATGAGCCCTTATTTTTTGTGTCACTAATTGTACTTTGCAATGACAGGCTGAATTTTTGCATTTGGTACACTACGAAACCAGAAAAAAATTCAAAGTGTGATGAAATTGGAAAAAAAAACGCATTTCCTTTATTTGGGGGAACTGTGTTTTTACGCCATTCGCCTTGGGATAAAATTGACTTGTTATGCATGTTCCTCAAGTCGTTACGATTAAAACGATATGTAACATGTATAACTTTTATTGTATCTGATGGCCTATAAAAAATTCAAACCATTGTTAACAAATATACGTTCCTTAAAATCGCTCCATTCCCAGGCTTATAACGCTTTTATTCTTGGGTCTATGGGGCTCTGTCAGGTGTAATTTTTTGCGCCATGATGTGTTCTTTCTATCAGTACCTTGATTGCGCATATACGACTTTCTGATCGCTTTTTATTACATTTTTTCTGGATTTGATGCGACCAAAAATGCGCAATTTTGCACTTTGGGATTTTTTAGCGTTGACGCCGTTTACCGTGTGAGATCAGGAATGTGATTAATTAATAGTTCGGGCGATTACGCACGCGGCGATACCAAACATGTTTATTTATTTATTTATTTGTTTACTTTATTTAAAACCTGGGAAAAGGTGGTTGATTCAGACTTTTATTAGGGGAGGGGGCTTTTTACTATAAACATCACTTTTTTTTTTTTTTTTTTTTTTTACACATATACTAGAAGCCCCCCTGAGGGACTTCTAGTATATATACTTTGATCTCTCATTGAGATGCTGCTGCAGCCGGAAACAAACGAGTGCCGAGCCGGGGACGGCGCCATCTTGGACGAGTCCCCGGCCGGCATCAGACAGGGAACGGTTGCCTCCGATTAGCTAATTAGCGGGCACGGCGATCAGACCGTGCCCGCTAATAGCGGCGGTCCCGGGCTACACGCGGCACCTGGGACCGCGGCGCTTTGAAGTGCTAATGCGGACATATGACGTACGGGTACGTCATATGTCCTTAAGAGGTTAAAGAGAACCAATCATGGATGAAAATCAAAAAAAAAATTTTCCCTAATTAGATGTATTTAATTATTTTATTAATATTTGTAAATATATTTGATTATTTTTTTTTCCGCGTTTTTAAAATATTTACTTTTTACTTTCCTGTCTTGCGCCGGCTCTTTTCAAAAGAGCTGGCGCGAGACAGGAAGCTCCCGTCATGCAGAGCGGCAAGGCCGGGCGCCGCCATCTTGATGACGTCACTTGCGTTCCACCGCTGGAACGCAAGAGACTAAATCAAGATGGCGGCGCCCGACCATGCTACAGCGGACCAGAGGATCAGGTTAAGTATAAGATACAGACTGCAAAGGCAGTCTGTGTCTTCAGAAATAGACAAAATGAAGATACAGACTGCCTTTGCAGTCTGTATCTTATACTTTACCTGATCCTCTTGTTCGGTGCAGGAAGGCCGGGCGCCACCATCTTGATTACGTCACTTGCGTTCCAGCGGTGGAACGCAAGTAGCGTAATCAAGATGGCGCCGCCGGCCTTCCTGCACCGAGCAAGAGGATCAGGTAAAGTATAAGATACAGACTGCCTTTGCAGTCTGTATCTTTATAAATAGATAAAATGAAGATACAGACTGCTTTTGCAGTCTGTATCTAATACTTTACCTGCTCCTTTGTTCCGGTGCAGTATTGCCAGCCGCCGCCATCTTGTTGACGTCACGCTGGAACGCACCGCTGGAACGAACGTGACGTCATCAAGATGGCGGCGGCCGGCATTACTGCACCGGAACAAAGGAGAAGGTAAAGTATTAGATACAGACTGCAAAAGCAGTCTGTATCTTCATTTTATCTATTTATAAAGATACAGACTGCAAAGGCAGTCTGTATCTTATACTTTACCTGCTCCTTTGTTCCGGTGCATCAATGCCGGCCGCCGCCATCTTGATGACGTCAATTGCGTTATCAAGATGGCGGTGCCCGGCATTACTGCACAGAAGAGGAGGAATTAGGTAAAGAATAAGATACAGACTGCAAAGGCAGTCTGTATCTTCATAGACTTAGGGAGAGAGGACCTTTGATAATAGGGATAGTGAATTCTAGATGATTGGTTCTCTTTAAGGGATTCGCAGCAGATTTCACTGCGGATCCGTCCTGTGTACGGATCTGTCCGGCACTGATACAAAAAAACTGAACTAAAGCTACAGTTGATGTCTTCATGTTTTCTTTACTTCCTGGTCTGGGCTTTCCCATGATGCACTTTGTCTCCTGTGATGTCTAACTGACTCTGTAGAACTGTTACAGCTTACAGCTTGCTCTGCCAATCAGAGCTGAGCAACCTGAGTCATCTGACAAAGAGAGACACTATCACGTGTCTCGACGTCAGTGAACTAGCCAGACCTTCCTCCGGGAAGGAACAACCAAGCCAAGGAATGTCTCCAATCAAGGAAACCACCCAAGCAAGGTATTCATCCACAGACAGCTGTTTCTGGGTATTTGCCCCTCATCAGTGTGGAGTAGAATTCTGGCTAGTGGGAGTAATTGCCTAGTAAGTGCATGCAAAAGGATGCTGGTTGACCTCAGGGAGATCAACCAGAACACCACAGAGACACCATCCCATGTCTCAACATCAGTATATTCTAGAATATTGCCCCCTGGGAAATCAAATATGCAAAAGAACACTGCATAGACACCATCACGTGTCTCGACGTCAGTGAACTAGGCTGACCTTCCTCCGGGAAGGAACAACCAAGCGAAGGAATGTCTCCAATCAAGGAAACCACCCAAGCTAGGTATCCATTCACAGACAACTGTTTCGTGGTATTTTTCCCTCATCAGTGTGGAGTAGGATTCTGGCTAGTGGGAGCAATTGCCTAGTAGTAAGTGCATGCAAAAGAACACTGGTTGACATCAGGGAGATCAAATAGAACACCGCAAAGACACCATCACGTGCCTCAATGTCAGTATATTCTAGAACATTGCCCCCCCTGGGAAATCAAATATGCAAAAGAACACTGCAGAGACACCATCACGTGTCTCTACATCAGTGAACTAGCCAGACCTTCCTCTGGGAAGGAATAACCAAGCCAAGGAATGTCTCCAATCAAGGAAACCACCCAAGCAAGGTATCCATCCACCGAGAGCTGTTTCAGGATATTTGTCCCTCATCAGTGTGGAGTAGGATTCTGGCTAGTGGGAGCAATTGCCTAATAATTGCATGCAAAAGGACGCTGGTTGAATATTGCCCCCTGGGAAATCAAACATGCAAAAGAACACTGCAGAGACAACATCAGCATTTGCTCCCACTAGCCAGAATCCTACTCCACACAGATGAGGGGAAAATACCACGAAACCGCTGTCTGTGGATGGATACCTTGCTTGGGTGGTTTCTTGATTGGAGACATTCCTTGGCTTGGTTGTTCCTTACCGAAGGAAGGTCTGGCTAGTTCACTGACGTTGAGACACGTGATGGTGTCTCTGCAGTGTTCTTTTGCATATTTGATTTCTCAGGGGGCAATGTTCTAGAACACACAGACGTTGAGACACGTAATGGTGTTTATGCGGTGTTCTGGTTGATCTCCCTGAGGGGCTTAGACCAGTTTCCCGCTTGATGATGTCACTGTCACAAAATGTCTGCCCCAAAAAAGTCTGGGGTCAACAGACATTAGGTGAGAATGAGTTTACTTCACTTCCTGGTGGGGGGGGGGGGGGGGCAGATAGGTTATTGAAGCATATTACAAAGTTATTTTATTTTGTGTTTAATTAATTTAACTAATGTGTTTCAATTACTGAGAAAAAGCTTTTCACCAGAGTTGTCCTTTAAGCTGACATGTACTATACTCAGCCATGCTGAAGACACAGACAGGTACTCATACATTGATGGCAGCCCTGTGATCCTTCACAAGGTCGGCACCCCCATCAATGGACTTGCATCAGCACCAGAGATTTTGTCATTTAGAAGCCATTTGGTAAGTACTGTGCTGTGCTCTTTACATGATCACACGGCATGTAAAAGGTTAATCCACAAGGAACAGAGGTTTTTCCATTCCTGGTAGATACAGCAGGGGCCCGGCTGTCATACTGCGCCTGGAAAAAGGATCTTTAATGAAAGCAGTGTATGGTCAGGTTCACATTATGTATGAACACCGGCCGCTGTATGAGATGTTCACTTGGCTGCAGTACTAGCTGGGTGAACATCACTGCATGTTAATTGGAATGCGGGCACATTCGGGTGTGCCCGCACTCCAATTAACCATAGCAAACAATGTAAAGTATAGCTGGGAGCCATACTTTACACTGTGTGCACAGCCTATTTTGTGCGGCCGCTATTCACTTAATAGCGACCACACAAAATAGACATGAGTTCTTTGTGCCGCCACATAGAATGGCTGTATTGGCCGTTCTACTGAAACTGACATTATTTCACACTATCAAAAAATAGCAGCCAATGTTGCAATTTGCAAACAGCTGTTATTTATTGAAAATATACATAGAGTGACCATGGCCTAAAGGCATATCGATGGCCATGGCCACTCTTGTCTCCAGTTTGGGTGAGGTTCTGCAACTTAGTTCCATTGAAGTGAATGGAGCTTAATTACAAATCACACCTGAACTGGAGACAAGAGTCCTGATGTCTCTGAAAGAAAGTGGCCATGTTTTTCTAACACTGAATTACCCCTTTAAGTGGTTAACCATGGTTCGCTCCTCTCTAACTGCAAGCAGTTTTGTGTGTATATAATTTTTTTTTTTTAAATCAACGTTATACATATGACTACTGGGTGTCTCCCTTCCTGTCAAACTGTGGTCAATGCTCCCTCCATGGCTGTATCTGGTCATTTCTCTGTTCAAAAAAAGATACCAAACACAGGAGGTCCCAAAACTTTGGGTCCTCTCAGATAAGGATTGGTATTGATTGACAGCCATTCCTGAGCATGTACGGAGTGGGACAAGTCTTCACTGCACATGTGTACAGCTGCTGTGCGTCCACATTCAGTAGCAGAGAATCTTGGGGGTGCTCGCATTGTATGGTCAGCTCTCCTGTCAAACATCACCGAAACCTCTGTAACCACACAGTGAACTTATACTGACTGAATTGTTGAAAGCCTAATATTATTGCCCTCAGTTAATATATAACCTGCATAGTGAACATGTTTCTTTCCTTGCATGAGTGCAGAAAGGGCTCAGACTTCCTGTGTTTGGTCTCTTTTTTTCAAGAGAAAAAAAAAAACAAATATTGTCATGGACCACAGTGTGACAGAATTTATAATGTTTACTTAAAGTGTCTCTGTTATTATAACTTTCAAAATCGAAATCAGCAGGGGATGTGATATAAAGCCAGTTTGCAATTTGCATTCATTATTTTTAAGTTATCATGCTGTAAAATAAAGCTTAAGGGTACAAACCCACACACCGTATAAACAGCAGATACGCAACAAATACGCAGCAGATTTGTTGGTACAGATTTGATGCTGTGTTCAGTTATTTAGATATAATCTGCTGCGTTTTTTGCTGCGTGTTTGCTGCGTATCGCAGCAGTAAATACGCTGCTTATACGGTGTGTGGGTTTATACCCTAAGGGTACAAACCCACTTGACGTATTTGCTGCGTGAATCAGTCTTAAAAATAAGCAGGCAAAATGCAGGTTGGCTTTATACAATTGTTCTGCGTTAAAATACGCAATTGCGTATTTTTGAAGCGTGAAGCTTGTTGTTAGCAAAGCATCAGTTGTTAACAACCTGTGTGAAAATCGCATGTAGCTTCACGCTTCAAAAATACGCAGTTGCGTATTTTAACGCAGAACAATTGTATAAAGCCAACCTGCGTTTTGCCTGCTTATTTTTAAGACTGATTCACGCAGCAAATACGTCAAGTGGGTTTGTACCCTAACTGTAAGTCTTGTGCTGGTTGAAAAAAAACAGACTAAGCACATGAACTGTGGCCAGTACAGAGAGTCATGGCTCAATGTGTCCAACAGTCATATGACTGCCTTCTCTCTGTGAGCGCTTAGATGGCCTGGGATAGGGTGGGTTCACACTGAGGAATAGGTGAGGACTTATCGAGGAATTGAAGAGGAATCCGCTCTTAAAGCGAATGTACCATCAGGCCTGGGCTAAAGCACTGGAGGCGGGCCGACCCACCCTCAGTGGGAGGAAACCCCTGCCCCTCTATGATACGGCTCCATTGATTCTAATAGAGGGGCGGGGGTTTACTCCCACTGGGGGTGGGTCAGCCCGCCTCCAGTGCTTCAGCCTGGGCCTGATGGTACATTCATTTTAATTCAGCTTGAAATTACTCCCATAAAATATGTACAGAGCAATGTCCCATTGTGTTCAATGGGATTTTTGCTCTGTTGTTCACACAGCAGAATTTTCTGCCGCTGATCTCCTTTCTGCCCAAAGAATTGACATGTCAATTCTTTGGGCGGATTCTGCTAGAGGAATCCCATAGAAGGGAGCTGAATAGGCGAGGAATTTCAAGCAGAAAACTTTCCTCTTCATTTCCTTGAGAATTCCTCTGCGTGAACCCAGCCATACACAGGACTATCTTTGTTTAGATTCTTTAAAAAAATAAAAATAAAATGTTTTTCATGATAACAAAAAAAAAATAATTATAAATTACAAACTTGCTTTAGATCACATCTACTACTACTACTTTAGCATAGAAAAGGGATTACAAAACTGCTTGCCATCACAACCCCTCTGGATTTCTCCGAAAACATTTTTTGCAGACAGCGCCTCTTTAAAAATAAAAACACAACATTTATATTTTTTAAGACGTGTTATGTTTATTTAATCATATGAAGGTAATTAACAGCACATGCATAATAACAATAGTACATGTCACAGCCTTCAGCTACCAGGGTATGATAGGGGGAGAAAAGGGCCAGGAAGGTTCTGTAATCTCCTCCTCAAAGCTTCTAAGTCCGCCCCATGTGGAATAATACAATGGCACTAGGTGCAGACTACCAGTATATACTGGACTCAGCCCTATATCCCAGTGCACACAAACCAGGAATAGGAGTTCTCTATACTAAGAGGATCCCTCAGCCAATAGATCTTTGCACATATAGCAGGAGGTGTATGAGAGCTGACCTGCATACACTGCTAGACTCCAGTAATAAACCAACATACTACTACTACTAGTACTGACCTTCATAGGCTCCGGTCCCTGCAACTGATCGGCACAGAAACCGGAAGGAGGAAGAGGAGGAGGCAGCAGCTGCAGTACAGCACGTGAGGCACACATGTCTAACTAGAGACCAGAGTGCAATAGCCTGAAGCCCACTAGTACTCCCAGCAAGCCCGGACCACGGCAACGCGGAGAAGAGAACACAAATAACACCTTCTCACTCTTAAACTAACACCACAGTGGCGCATACCAACCCGCGTAGGGACTCGGCTAAGTCATCATAACTGAGCGGTTTTTGTCCGTTTATTATATCATTTTATCCTGCATGTATGTGAACTGCATAGCAATTTCCTTAAAAGAGAACTTTAGGAACGTGCAGAAGTAAAAGGTACACCCCTATCTGCTGTATTGTGGTACGTTCCTAGGCGCCTCCACAATCTGGGCTTCTTGTGTACCGCGCATGCGTGCTCCTGGTGCCGGTCGGCTTGTGTAACTGGCTCCCTATAGGTACTTAGCGCTGAGAGCTCTGCGCATTCTGGGAAATAATCGCACATCTGATCGGCCACGATCTGCTACGTCCAAGGTGAGGTGACCCAGGCCTGGTGGTGCCCTGTGTTCCGTAAGAATGTAATGATGACGTCTCTGACCGGTCTCCAATCAGGCGCATGATCAGCTGTCTCTCCCTCCAGCGTCACCGCCGTGTGTGCATGCTCTCTAGAAAGTTAGACTTTATTATTGTCTACCATATGTGTGTGTGTGTGTGTGTATATATATATATATATATATATATATATATATATATATTACCATGTACGTGTTAGTATTTGTCATAGTCCCGTCCATACTAAAAGCTGGCATGTCCCATAGCTGCATTAATGTGAAGGCTAGCCCAGTTTTCAGCTGACTTAAAGGGGTCCTCCAGCACTTCTAGTACATAATGCTGCAGTTATATACAACATAATACAGATGCTATTCCTGCCTCTCCTCACTGCCCTGGTGTCTCCGGTCCCCTACTGACTGCTGATCAGTGACAGCCCACTCACCCAGTCACCGACTGACATGGCACAGCGCCAGGACAAGTGATTGTCAGAGTGGGCTGTCACTGGCCAGATCAGTCTGTCTCTGAAGTGGTAGTGCTGGACCTGGCGGCACTGGAGGAGTGCGGAGAGGTAAAGATAATGTTTATTATGTTGCCTATTACTGCAGTGGTTTATTAAAGGGAATGTAACACCAGGCCCAGGCTAAAGCACTGGAGGCGGACCAACCCACCCCCAGTGGGTGGAAAGCTCCGCCCCTCTATGATACGGCTTCATTGATTCTAATGGAGCAGTGTCAAAGAGGGGTGGGGGTTTCCTCCCACTGGGGGTGGATCGGTCCGGCTCAAGTGCTTCAGCCCGGGCCTGATGGTACATAAGCTTAAAGTGACTGTACCACCAGGCCCAGGCTGAAGCACTGGAGGCGGCCGACCCACCCTTAGTGAGAGGAAACCCCAGCCCCTCCATGACGTGACTCCATTAGAATCAATGGAACCCTATCATAGAGTGGCTAGGGTTTCCTCCCACTAAGGGTGGATCGGCCTGTCTCCAGTGCTTCAGCCTGGGCCTGGTGGTACAGTCACTTTAATGGCTGCACAGTTTTTGCTATTAATAGGGTGTGTTTACACAGCCAAAAAAAACACACTCAAAACTGTGCAATTTTCACTTCCAATTGACTTTTACTGGGGAATGTTAAAAAAAACTGCATGTTTTAAAAATAAACAGGAATGAAGCTATGTAACGTGTTAGAGCAGTTCTATATGAAAGCTCCCATTTAAATCAATGGGAGCTTGAAAGGAATGGTATGGAAAGCACATCTTAGGGGTCATTCACACACGGATGGTGTTCTGAGGACTGGACCTCAGAGCTCCCAGCATCATGCTTAATTATGAGTTTGATTCCTGGTCCTGTCATTTTCTATGGCTTTACATACTTGCAGTGGATATTTCATTCCGCTGCGAGTATATAAAGCCTCTTCCCACATAACACAGCACTTTATCTGCCTGCGCTCCAGCCTGCTTCTGTGGCTCCTGGCATCCCGCTCAGCCAATCAGTTGCTGTGGTGGGCCAACACACTGATTGGCTAAGCGGGATACCAGGGAGCCGGGAGCCTGAGAAGCAGGTTGGAGCGTGGGCAGGTAAAGTGCTGTGTTAAGTGGGAAGAGGCTTTATATACTCACAGCGGAATGAAATATCCACTGCATGTATGAAAAGCCATAGAAAATAACAGGACACAGGATCACAGCGGACTTTGCTGTGCAACTCACAGCATGAAATCTGCTGCAATCTGGTAAATGTTCACACGCAGTATTTTTGCTCAGTATTTTTCCACCAAAACCAGGAGTGGATTGAAATCACAGGCTATGTTCACACACACTTTAGTGGCCGTCATTTAATGGCAAATAACGGCTGTTGTTTTAAAGTCACTGTAATTATTTGCCACTAAATTTCAACAGTGTGTGAAGATAGCCTTTCTGTGTTTTCATTCCACTCCCGGTTTTGGTTGCAAAATGTACTATTGCCCACAGTGTAAAGTACGACCAGGAGCTGTACTTTACACTGTGAGCACAGCCTATTTTCTATGGCTGCTCTCCATAGTAAATAGACCTGTCAATTATTTTCTGCCCCGCAGTTAACAGCTGTCGTAGTCTATACAGGGTGTATACATTACGGCCGTTGTTCTATACACATCAAGACAATCGAGTACTGTTTGTTAATTCTGGCCAATGTTTTACTAACAAATATAGTGTGTGTGAACAAAGCCCTAAGCGGAAATCACCTTGAAGACCACTTAGATTTGCCAATGCAGCTTTGGTTGTGGTTCGGACTCTGCAGCATTTGCAGCATTTGTGTTACTGTATTTCCCTTTTTGTACCATTTCTGCAGCTACTTTATAGGACACCTATTTATTTCATTTCTTTGCATAGATCAGTAGTACATGCTTATATATAAAATCATGTCTATAGGGAAGGTGACATCTTTCTCACCTTTCAGTAGTTTGTAGCTTCTATTTTAATATACATCAATCATTTTGGGAACTGGAGGGTGGGGGGGGGGATGTCACATTGACTGAAATAGCTCTCATACTATAGGAGCAGCTAAGGAAGCAAAGCAGGATGTGTGTCTCCCTCCTACAGGCTTTACAGTGAGAATACAATGGGTGGTTTGTTACATTTTTGTATCTATATTCACAGATCTCCAGGTTTACAATGTGTGGTGCACTGAAGAAGAGATTCCTGCTACTTTATGGGACCCAGAAGGGACAATCTGAAGCCATTGCTGAGGAGATAAGCCAACAGGCAGAGCAGCATGGGTTTGTTGCTGATGTGTTCTCTCTAAAAGATATAGACAAGGTGTGTTATTGTGCAGTGAATGTTATCACATTAAAAAAAATGTGCTATGAGGCCTGAAATATACAGCCTCAAATATACGTAGTGTGAACCCAGCCTTAAAGAGTAGAAATGTGATCATTTTGATCGGTGGAAATCTGGCTGTTCAGTCTGCAACCGATCAGGAGAATCAGCTGGAAGAAGTACTTTTTTCCCAGGCTATCCAGGGTTTGAAAAAGCACAGCTACTTACCTGCAAAAAAAAAAAAAAAAAAACAGGTTGTGTGTGGTATTACAACTCAGCTTCCTTCACTTTATAGGAACTGAGCTACAAAGCCACACTCAAACTGAGGACAATAGTGATGCTGTTTCTGGAAGAAAGCGGCCATTTTTTTTTTTTTTTTTTAAGCCTGGACAACCCAGGTAAATTTCTGATAGGTATAGGTCCCACCTCTGTATTTCTCACCTATTGTATTGTATTTATTAAAAAGAAATGGGTATATTTGGAGAGATTGATCGAAACTGTCCTTTTTTTTTTCTTAGGCCAATAGCAACCATAGCAGCACTTCTGTTTTCTGAACTGTTTTATAAAATCTGCACTCTGATTGGTTGCTATTGGCAGCAAAGATCGTTTTACTTTTGAGGTGGAATCATTTGAAATAATTCTCTGTTCTGTTTTTAGTTTAACTTGGAGAATGAAAAGGATCCTGTGATTATTGTCATTTCCACTACTGGAACCGGAGATCCTCCAGATGCTGCGTTAAAATTTGTGAAGAAAATTCGAAACAAGGACTTGCCAGATGACTATTTTGCACATGTACGATATGGATTGTTAGGTAATGCTGCTAGCTACTTGTTGGTTTCTGTAGAAATAGTTCAGTATATTAGTAATTGTTTGTCAACCCCTTAATGACCCACGACATTGTGCCATTAAGGAAGTAGCCCTCTCTATACCTGTCAGTTGTCATTAGTAGCTGACAGCATTTACACAATTTCATTGGTGGTTCTGAGGTCCAATCAGCTCCCCTGTGACACATTTGTGGGAAGCCAATCAGTAATCATAGCAGTCGTGATGTATCTGTACTAGGAAATCGCTGATTGACTATATGCGCGTTACATTGATCTGTATGAGTAATTGAATGGTTGCTTTCCCATTTTTCAATAAAAGGAAGAAAAAAAGGAAAGAGAAACATCTTTAGTATTTGCACATGCAGGGATCTCTAAACTAATAAAATCTAATGTTATTAATCCTGCATGGTCAATGCCATCAACGGAAAAATAACAAATGCCAGAATTGTGGGGCCACATCACATCGTAGAAAAATAGAATAAATAGTGTTCAAAAAGTATGATTTACACCATCACAGCACAGAAAAAAAAAGTTATAAAGCAATGCAAAGAATTTATTTTTAAGGTTCTCAGATTTAAAAAAAAAAAAAAAATTCCCTGCACTTCCTCTTTAAATCTATTTAGCATACTTAGAAGCTCTTAGAAGGGGGAAAAAAGGCTGTCTCTGACATCCCAGCATATCAGCATGGTTTTGTTTAGCAAAGTAGGGCCCTTGCATACTGAGGAATTGAAGAGGAATCCGCTCTTAATTTCTGCTTGAAATTCCTCCCGTAAACTATGAACAGAGCAATTTCCTATTGTGTTTAATGGGATTTCCGCTGTGTTGTTTACACTGCAGAATTATTTTCTTTTGGCGGATTACCCTTGAGGAATCCTATAGAAGTCAATGGGGCTTGAATTCTGCTTGAATTCCGCTCAAATTCTACTCCTATTCTGCCAGAACAGAAAAGGAGGAGAGTAATTTCAAGCAGAAATCTTTCTTCTTTAATTCCTTGTCTTTTGCTCAGTGTGCATGAGCGCTAAGCTCAGGCAGATAGCTCATCTGAACACAATTCCAAACATACCTTTAGTTTAGTGATGAGCCCCTCTAGTGATGCGATTTGGCTAGTTTTATATGTATGCAAATTAGTTGGAAGTGCCCAGGAAAGCGTTCCCACAGGTACAAGAACCCAGCTCAGGACCGTCCCTACTTTCTAAAATACTCCCCTTTGTAGCTTGGTAACAGCCCATCCCTTTGAGGGTGACGACCATACACAATTTCATTAGAGAAGATCATTTGCGTATGGCAGCTGAATAGCTGTCATAAACAAGGGGATGGCCTGTTAAAGCAGACCTGTCAACAGGAAAATGGGTGTGTAAATAAGCCTTTGAAAAGCTAGGGCCAGTCATTCGGATTCAGGGCATACCTTTTTAGCCCTAAGATATAATCCTTTTTGTTAATATGCAAATGAGGCTCAAGTTTACAGGGGGCATTTCCCAGAATGGTATAGAGCCCAGGTAAGTCTAGCCCATATTCTCTGTTTACCACCGTAGGGTATGTTCACACTAAGTAAAAGTGGTGGAGTCCCAGCCACAGATTCAGTGTGTGTCAACATGATGCCTTGCGCACTCTCCGCTCAAAGAATTGACATGTGAACATACCCTAACAGCCTGATTGTATCTGCCTACCCCACTTAACTGAAAGGTTAACTGCTAGGTTAAAAGGACAAGATTTGGACATACCTGGGCTCTTGCTGTGCTGTGGAACACCACCGGGGCTCTTTAGGCTCATTTGCATTATAACAACAAAAAAAAACTCTCTCTGAAATGGCCTATGGAGATAAAAAGCTATGGCCAGATTCCTGATGAGAAGCCCTATGAAGCCATGGGCTTATTTATTCTTCTACTTTACTACTGACAGGTCCGCTTTAAAACAACACTGTACTATTTGAAAATGTGAGGTAAAGTGTTGTCTAACCAAGGACAACTCCCGCAGGGCCCCCCCCCCCCCCCAAAAAAAACACAGACACCATACTCCCCATCCCTCCGGTGACGATCGCCCCTCCATTCGCCCGCCGTCCGCGTCACCGCCGTCCGCCGTCCAGCGATGTCTCTGATTTCCGGGTCCTGGGGATGGAAAAGGCTGCCAGTATGCTTGCGCACCGGCAGCCTTTTCATTGGCTGGAGCGCATCACATGGCTTCCAGCAACCTCAGCCAATCAGGGCTGACGAAGCTGGAAGCCATGTGATGCGCTCCAGCCAATGAAAAGGCTGCTGGTGCGCATGTGCACCAGCAGCCTTTTCCGTCCCATTCACTCTCTATGAAAACGCCGAGGAGGAAGAAGACCCGG
The DNA here is from genome assembly GCF_027789765.1 of Dendropsophus ebraccatus. Taxonomy (NCBI): domain Eukaryota; kingdom Metazoa; phylum Chordata; class Amphibia; order Anura; family Hylidae; genus Dendropsophus; species Dendropsophus ebraccatus. The sequence continues at coordinate 128,431,571 of NC_091455.1, forward strand.
ACCGCCCCCCGGCTCTGACGTCGTCGTCACCAGATGCCGCCCGGGAGAAGAGGACCATGACGATCATAATAGGTAATGTATATATTCTTTAACTTCCGGGCGGGGGGGTCGGGGGTCCGAAAGTGGGGGAAGGGGGCCAGACCGGGTATTTAACCACATTACAAAGTTATATAACTTTGTAATGTGTGTTAAATAAGCTAAAAAAAAATTTCGTGGGAGTTGTCCTTTAATCTTTTCTTACTAGGGTCTCACCATGTGGAGTGCGGGACCTAAACTCTGAATAACATTAAAATAAGTAGAAAAATAAGCTGATTATGTTGCTAAACCAGAGACTACAGCAGCCATAGTGTGCACTTTGCAGCTTATCACTTCTGTGAAAACGGCCTTCCCAGCTTTGCCCCACCAGCAGCTAGGGGTGCCCTACTGATGAGGCTTGCCTCTAACCAATAATAACTGGTAGGGTTAGGATTTGTTCATAGATTTTATTACATGTTCTGCTGCCTGGACATCTCATTCAAGAAAATAAAATAAATGCCTTTTCTGCAGCGTCAGCACTGATGCTTTGGTGGTCCTCTGCCAGTCCTTCTTTATATTCCGGCAGTGATGACATGCCACACCTGCATACTACCATTTTCAACTGTAGTTGTCATGTACTGTTATTGATGGCATTGCTGGTTTAGGTTTTTTTTTCTGAGCAGTGCTGCACATTAATATTACATTTACATAAACATTTTAATAGATTTATATAATTTTTCCTTTGGTATTTACTTTCAGCCCTTGGTGACTCTGAATACACCTACTTTTGCAATGGTGGAAAAATAGTTGACCGACGACTTCAAGAGCTTGGTGCCAGACATTTTTATGACACTGGATATGCTGATGACTGTGTGGGGTAAGAGCAAAACTTGGTGTGTCTTTTATGATACTTGCAGTGGGGGCATCCACGCAGGCTATTAGAAAATTATCCTCTAATGAACAGAATAAGAAATCCTACAATTTCTCCTAATACAGTAAACCCCTGACTTACAAGGCCTCAACATATGATAAGTTCACCTTATCATGGCATCACTTGTGCCATTGTAAGTGGAATATAAAATCAACTTCCTATGTCTCCATTGAGCTGCAGATTTCAGTGATGTCTCTGGCATTGGTGAGAATTGGCTGGAATAGCTGGTCAATCAGTGGGTACATTTCATAGACAGCAGAGCCCTGATTGACTTTGTCTCCTCTGCATGGAAGGAGTTGTGAGTCACGTGGAACAGCTCACTCGCCATAGACTGTTGTCTGGAGGTTAGTGAAGACTCGCGTAAGGTGTCAGCAATCGTGGTTGAGCAGCTGAACATAGATTTATTACCATATTAGCTGCAATGGGGCCGAGATCAAAGTGGATGCCTAATAGGGAAGGGAGATTGATTCTTGCAGCTCTTAACCCTTTTCTGCCTCCAGAGAAGGGGCAGGGAAATGAAACTTATTCTTCATGTGGAGCCTTCATGTGAAGGATACCTATTTCCTTTTAAGCCTCTTAATGTAACAAAATGTCTACTACAGGTACTTCACATGCTGGGAGTAGTACTGTGCCATTCAGGTGGTCATCCAACTAGATCCTACCCGTCCTGTCGCTTTGTCTTTACATGTTAGGGTATGTTCACATCTCGTTTTTCTCCACACGTCGGGCTACACGATAGGAATCACATTGACTCTAATGAGCAGGACGGAGTCATTATGTGACTGTGTTCCGCTCGTTTGCGGGACGTACACTGCTTTTGTGCAGTACTCAAAAGCGTAGTCGAGAAGTTTTAGTAATTTTTCTTCTCCAGGAGCCAGGACAATGTTTACACTTCTGACCTGTACAAATAGAACTGAAATTGAAACCTTAAAGAATCATACTGACCCCCTACACCCATTTATTTTCTGAAACTAGACAGCTTGTACATTAAAATGCCAAATATAGCCAGGAGAAGCCTGCTGCATGCTCTGACTGATCCAAATGTCTGACATGGCTGCATGACATGCCAAAAGTTCTGTTCCTAAATGAAAGTAGCCATTTAGAATTCTTTTGAAAGTAAAGGCACTACATAATGTGCTCCGGCAGTGATGCATTTTGTTTTTTTTGTATTTTCAGTTTGGAGTTGGTTGTGGAACCATGGATCAAAGACCTATGGGTCGCCTTAGAAAGAGAATTCTTATCTAGGACAGAAAGTAAAATGATGAACGAGGAACTCAACAATGTAACAAACAGAAACCAGAATATTCCAGAAGCACCAGGACGATTGGACATGCAGATACAAACTCTTAGCCTTGAAAATGACCTGGCCTCAAATGGCACATTGCTGGATAAAGCTGTGTCAGGTGCTAGCAAGGAAGTTGAGCACTCACTTGTCCATTCAGTGCCTCCTCTGTGTCAGTGCAGCCTTAATATTCCCGCTCTACCTTCTTCTCGTCTAGATATAGTTATCTCTGACTGTGTAGCAAAGGTAAGTTTAAAGGGGTACTCCACTTAAGAAAGATTTAGCCTCTTCAATTACCACCCATAATTTAAGCTTGTTTGTAATAGGTTTCTATTACATTAATTGGGCTGTTTGTCTGCAGCACATCCTGACTCTTACCCTGAAGCGGCAGAAAATCCTCACTTCCTGGTCCATTCTGTCTCCACTCCTCTGCCCCCATCCCTTCTGAGACCCATATCACATGATCTGTCTCTTCTGTTGCCAGGCAAGCTGTAATAAATCATCTGTAACCCCGTCCACAACTGACATCACATCAATCAGTAAGCATCTAGCCAAGGGTCAGGGAAACAACAGAAAAGTAACAGCCTCCTGAGCAGTATAGGGGAAAGGAGACACAGTTGTTTTATCTCTCTATAGATAGATATTTTGTTTACAGTGTAAAGCAAAAATAGATTGAGCCAGCAATTGGCAGATACTACAAGATGAGGCCGATACTTGGCAGTTGGCTCCGAGTTGCTATGCATGCTGGGAGATGTAGTTTCGCTGTTGGATGCCATGATGTAAAACTGGGATAATTTGTAAAAGTTTTAGTTCAAGGCCAGAAGCAAGAGTAGAAAAAAAGGGAAATGTGTCAAATCATCAATGTGGTATTGGTGAGTGCACCTATATTCTTTTTGTGCATTTTATTTTTTATGGGATCGCTGAAGTCCTTATTTTAAGTACTCTGTTTTATAGTATTGCAAAGTCCAGTGGTGCCTAAACAGCAACCTGAATATATGTACAAGTTGTTAGGGCACCCTTGGTTATTTATAAGTGATACGTTGCAGTTTTAATAGAGGCACTAAACCACTGAACTTTAGAAAGTTGATGTTTGATCAGCATAGCAATGTCTAACTTCATTGAGTGGAATAATGTCCTCAAAAATAAATGTCATTTTTCAGAAATCAATAAATATCGATAGTACAAGCGATAGGTTTTATTGAGCAAAAGAGTTTTCTTCTGTACTCAAAAAGCTGTTTTCCTACCTCCCCCTTCACTTCAAAAGAAGAAGGGTTTCTGTGTCCATTATGCTCTGTGGAGAGGGGAGGGGTCAAGGGGGATGAGTGAGAGCAGAAAAGCAGGACTGCTCGAACCAACATCCTGCAATCTTCTCTCACCAAACTCCCAAATAAGTACTTGCTGACCTATGAATCTAGCATTTTATTTGCACAGACAGTCTACAAACTGCACAGCTGCTTGTCTCCCCTTCCTGCTCACTCATCCTCCTTGGCCCCTCCCCCCTCCATAGGTTAGCATGAACTCAGCAAGACCCTACTCTGTAATGGGTTTTAATAGGCAAAAAAGCCTCTTTCTGTGCTCAAGAAGCTGTTTATCTGCTCATTTTCAGGCAAAATGTCCTTCATTACAGAGAAGCAAAGCAAGGCTATGTTCCCACACAGTATTTTTGGTTAGTATTTTGTAACCAAAACCAGGAGTGGATTGAAAACACAGGCTCTGTTCACACACTTAAAATTAAGTGGATGGCCGTCATTTAATGACAAGTAATTGCTGCTATTTTAAAACCATCACCGTTGTTTTGAAACAATGGACGTTATTTCCCGTTAAATGATGGCCATCCACTCAATTTTAACAGTGTGGGAACATAACCTTTCTATGTTTTTTTAATCCACTCCTGGTTTTGGTTGCAAAATACTGACCAAGAATACTGTGTGGGAACATAGCCTCGCTTTGCTTCTCTGTAATGGAGGACATTTTGCCTGAAAATGAGCAGATAAGAAGTAAGGGGGAAGGCTGGGAAACAGCTTTTTGAGCACAGAAAAAGGCTTTTTTGCCTATTAAAACCCATTACAGAGTTTCTTAAAATTGTTTGCACTGTAAAAAAAAAAAAAAAAAAAAAAAAAACACAGAAAGAAAATACTAACCAAAATACTGTGTGTGAACCCAGCCTAAAATATTCCATAGTGACAACATCTACTCAGCAGATGCCAGTATTTAAAAAGGCATCAAAAAGTGACCCTGTGAACTGTAGGCCTCTATGTTTACCCCCTATTGGGGGTAATTTGTTTTAGGGTAGCTTCACACGTACCAGATTTGCAGTGGATTTTACGCTGCAAGTTTGCTGCCGCTGTGGATATGTAATCCCATTGACGTGACAGCACCAGAATTTACAGCGGATTCCGCTGCAAACTCGCAGCGCGAAATCCACTTCAAATCTGGTACGTGTGAAGCTACCCTTAAAGTTTTCCCAATGATTGTATACTAAAGTATCTCTGCGAAAATATGTATATTTTTATGATGGGTTTCTAAGGGTTCGGTCCTGTCAAACAAGTCTGATCAGCTTTTGAGATGTTTAGGACTGGACTGGGGTGACTGCCATTTTATACACACAAAATGAGAGTGCTTGGGCTGGCAGAAAGACAGAAAACAAAACCAGTTTTGGTGAATGGATGTAATTGAATATCCTTTTTCTTTCATTGCAGGATACTGAATTTGTAAGTTTGCGGTACCCTGAAGATGACATTTTCACAGTGCCCATCAGACAAGCTAAAAGGCTTACTACAGAAAATGCTGTGAAAACAACTTTAATGCTGGAGCTTGACATTTCAGTAATTATCACAGTTTTTACAACCTTTTTATAATCGTCTCATTGTCTCGTAACAAATGCAAATTTTGCACGGTAGATATGTAGCTGTTTGTGGTATGTTTCATGATTCAGATCAGCAGCTCTTAAATGTAAGTGCTTGTCTGTGAAGGGAAAGTCTAAGGGTGGTATTACACGGGCCGATGGAGGCCCGATAATACCTGTAAACAAGCGCCGATCTGCTAGATCGGTGCTCGTTTACCGGGCCTATTACACGGCCCGATAATCGTTTAACAAGGGCTGCAAGGACATTGTTACCAATGTCCTTGCAGCCCTTGCTTAAACTGTATACTTTACCTATCCATGCTCCAGGGCTGCTCCTGTTGTCCGCTTCTCCCCGGGTCCCGCTCGCTTTAGCCTCAGAGCGACCTGTCAGCTGACAGGCTGCTCAGCCAATCACAGGCCGGGACCGCTGTCAGCTGACAGGCCGCGCTGAAGCTAGAGCGTGCGTACCGGCGTTGTCATCTGCTGATCGTTGTATTTATTGCACAAGAAGATTAAAAAGTACGAAAAATCGTTATATCGTTCAAATTCAAACTATAATTGTTTTGTGTAATTGCAGGCAACGCTCAGAAAATCGTTCCTATGAACCTAAAATTATCGTTAATTCGCTAATCGTTCGCTGTAATTCCACATTCGTTCGCTCAAGTTCCGCATTTTTTCACTAGTCGTTCAGTGTAATTGGACATTGTTCATTGTTTTACTGGAATCAAAAGGAATAAACGATCATAGTAACGATCGCAATAACAATCATCATAGTAACTAACGACTATCGTCCTGTGTAATACGGTGAACGATTTCAGGTTAACGATAAACAATCTCGTTTGCAATCGTTAATCGTTAAAAATCGCTTTGTGTAATAGGACCCTAAGACATTACTGATTTAAAGTGTTTCTGTCACAAAATAAACTTTCGACAAGGGGCAGAGAGTGTCCAGACACCGACCAATCAGGTGAATTAGTGGTGTCTCCATGCTCTGTGCCTATATGAGGGTGGCAAGCCCCATAAACTTTGCATTATCTGGCAGTCTGTTGCATGACAGGGCTCTAAAGGCCCTTTTACACAGGATGATTATTGTTAATGAGTGTTCCTTGGAGTGCTCATATACCCAATAGTCAGGCCTTGTAAAAAAGCCCGCGATGAGCCGATAGCTGCCTGTAAAATAATTGTTATCCACTGCACATCTCTGTCTAAATAGGCTAGGTGCAGTAAGGTGCATTTGAATAGGTGCTCCAATGATGCAGTGATCTTTCATGTGGCAGGGCCACTTAATTGTGCTGTGTAAGGGCATACAAATAAGCGCCAGATTGGTGCTTATTCATGGCCGTGTAAGAGGGTCCTAAGTGTGGACTTCTCGCTGCTGGTTCTCCTGATTAAACAAACTTCTGACAGGTGGCTATATCGGTGGGGGTCCGGGTGCTGATACCCCTGCTGAATGATAGAATGAAGGAGCAGATGCGGGTGCTCTGCCCCTTCATATCGTTTCTTACTGCTTAACTAGCAGTAGATGGAGTTATAATGGTAACCTATGGAACTTCCGGTAATTGTGTCTACCAGTTCCATAGGGCTCCATTTTAATACTGTTCACTGCTACTTTGGCAGTAAAAGTGGAGATGAAGGGACAAAGCGCATGCCACTTAGCGCTTCTGCCCCTTCTTTTTAGCAATCGCGGGGATCTCAGCACCTGGACCCCCCATCAATACATACATCTGACATGTGGCTATAACATCAAAAGTTTGTTCAAATGACAGGTACACTTTTCAACACTGACTAATAGACACTTTTGATATATTAAGACCAAAAGTGTTTTTCCATTACAGTGCCTGTTTTATTAACTACAAAAAATGGATCCACAAGCCATAAAATTTACTTTTAACAGGGTTCCAATAAGGATTGCCGTAGTTATGACAATATTATAATCTCTCTCTATATATACAGTACAGACGAAAAGTTTGGACACACCTTCTCATTCAAAGAGTTTTCTGCATTTTGATGACTATGAAAATTGTAGATTGTAGCGGCATGCTGTTCCAACCGGTTTGCGTTTAGTTGGACCATCATTTATTTTTCAACAGGACAATGACCCCAAACACACCTCCAGCCTGTGTAAGGGCTAATAAAGCAAGAAAGAGAGTGATGGGGTGCTACGCCAGATGACCTGGCCTCAACAGTCACTAGACCTAAACCCTATAGACATGGTTTGGGGTGAGCTGGACCGCAGAGTGAAGACAAAAAGGCCAACAAGTGTTAAGCATCTCTGGGAACTCCTTCAAGACTGTTGGAATACCATTTCAGACGACTATTTCTTGAAGTTCATGAAGAGTGTGCAAAGCAGTAATTTAAAGCAAAAGGTGGCTACTTTGAAGAACCTAGAATATTGTTTCACACTTTTTTGTTAAGTATACTGTATAATTCCACTTGTGTTAGCTTATAGTTTTGATGCCTTCTATGTGAATCTACAATTTTCATAGTCATGAAAATACAGAAAACTCTTTAAATGAGAAAGTATGTCCAAACTTTTGGTCTGTACTGTACATTATAGCTATATACAGCTCTGGCAAAAATTAGGAGACCCCTGCACAGTTTTCTAAAAATCAGCATCTCTACATGTCTGATAGCCATTCCAGTGTCAGTTGAATTCTAACCAAAGTACACCTCATTTTACAAAATCTTTTTTACACTATGTAAAAGCCCACCCACAGCTTCACATATTGGCCAATACAAGTTATGTGTTCTGTGTCCTTTTGCTGCTTTTTCTGTCTACTCACCCCCCTTGGATGCAAAGAATGAGCTCAGTCCAGTCCACTCCGACACACTCCCTCCTCCTGGCCCCCACCCTCGGGGTCGGGATCACGTGTCCTCTCTCCCTTCAATAGGCTGAAGTGAGGACACCTGACAGCCCCTGCTGCCGTCCACCTCCCTCTGCCTCCTCACTGTGTGTCGCCTGGTCTGGTCTTATCTCTGTCTCATTTTCTCTCACTGTGTGAAGCCTGGGACTCCTCATTTCCATAAAGCTGTAGCTGTCAGGGACGGGACTGCAGGAGACCGGAGGGAGAGTGAAACAGTGATAAGTATGGGTCGGGGGAGGGGGTGGTTGCTGTCATGGACCGGGCTACACAGCCCAAACAGTGATCCTGCAGCAGGGCTGGGAAGGGTGTCAGCTGTCAGAGAGACCTGATCAGGCACTGCTGCAGATCAGTCTCCCTCTCTGACTGCTCTATGGCAATGACATCTAGCCCACCCTTCCCTCATGAAATGTAGTAATGAGGAGCAGTTGACAGGAAAGAAAGCTAAGGAAGAAGAACTGCATGATGGGAAATGTAGTTTCCTGCCCGGCGCCCTCTTGGATATAAACAGGCTTTTTAGAAAAACTTTTAACCCAGTAACGTCAGCAGCTAGAAAGACTGGGGACGGCTCAAAATACTCAGGGGGACTTGATAAGTGAGACCAGCTAGGTTTGGGAGCATTTCATTTTTTAGTGCTTGGGGGGAATACCCCTTTTTAATGTGCTTCTAATTAGGTGATCACCTGAACCAAATCTTATTTATTTTTATTTATAAATATTGATAAAAAAAATTGCTTAAAACACTAAAATTGTTGTTTCTAAATTAATAAGAATGTTTTTTGTTTTGTTTTTTTTTGCATTATTTGACAGTGCTGCTTCTTTTTTATTATTTTGATGATTTCTCATTTGCTGCAAATAAATACAACATTTTTTGCCATGTTTTGTCAGTTGTTTATATAATAAAAGAACAATGTACCAATGTACATTTTACTCAAAAATATACAAATGAAGAGGAAAATCAGAGAAACTAAAAATCTTGCAGTGTTCTCTTAATTTTTACCAGAGCTGTATATAGACCAGCTAGACCACTGTGTGTATAGCGGAGTAGCGATCAGTAACTGACAATGAGCTGTCAACAATGGGAGTAAAAAAGCAGCACAGTTTGCTAAATAATTGTATTTTCAAAAATTTTTTACTTGACGGGACCTAAAAGTTTAACTATGTTACTTGAGATGGCAATAACCCTTTAAGCTTGGCAAGGAACAAAAAATTCAGTGGTAGGGAGAAATGTAGGTACATGAAAACATTGCACTTTGTTAATCCTCTCGTATACTATTGCATGAGCATAAGCTAAATGAAAAGTTACTGACCATTTGAATTGAAACGGTTATTAAAATAGTTTTTGTTTTTTGTTTTTTATTTAAGAGTACTACAATTAACTTCCAGCCTGGAGATTCATTTGGAATAGTGTGTCCAAATCCTAATGATGAAGTGAGAGATCTCATTAACAAGCTGGGTTTGTCTGATAAGAAAGATTGCCAGGTCTGCCTTACTATTAAATCTGAAACAAATAAAAGAGGTATGGCAGTCATTTTTTTTTTTTTTTTCTTCATTACTCCCTGTACTTGAATTCTTGACATCTTGTACTGACTTTGAATACCTTTGCTCCAGCTCAGACACATTACGCCACTCTATATCAGTTGTCTGCTCTCTCATACAATCTTCTGCAGATCAGCTTCCCTCGACTTTCCTCCTCATACGGTAGAGAGCTCAAATTCTCTTCCTATCTCACAAAGCCTCAATTTCCCCTTGCGACCATGTAGCGGGTTACAGATTACCATCACAAAAACGGCTAAAAGTTTATCTTGAGAGAGCTTATTTAGAAGTGGAAAACTGAGCAGTGACAGCTTGCTTTCAGTCTAAGACAAAAATCATACACACACAATCCATATTTGTATATATTTGCTTTTATATGTATTTTTCACCTGGAGCCACTTTTCAGTAAAATGTTTGTAGTTGCTAGTCGCCAACTATCAGTGCCAGCGTCTACAACTTTTCCAGGATAAAACACTTGGTAGCCTAACCACGGGATAGGCTATCAATAGTTGATCAGGGAGTCAACACCTGTGCTACATTATGGAGCCAGAGGCAATTGGCTATCACTTTTTTTATCCTGGACAACTATTTTAAATCTTTCGGGGTCTGTAACTGAATTTGTTTGAAACAGCCTGCCCCAAAATTTCTTTGTCTGAGAGCTGAACACCCTGCTAATTGTGAAATTGGTGCCAGCCACCAGTGGTCAAATATTGTTGATATTTTTTTGTTATTTTTCTGTTTCGGGGGGAAAAAACAGAATTCCACTAGTTCAAATGAAATCATTTTACACCATTTTTTTCTTTCATAGGGGCAGTCATACCTGATTACATTCCAGAAAAGTGTTCTGTGCAATATCTGCTGACATGGTGTCTGGAAATACGGGCATTGCCAAAAAAGGTACATATGTATTTCTGGCAATTTATTTTTTCATTTAATGCAGGCTTCAAGTTTGCTCAACTTGCAATTAAAAGTTTGCAAATCTAAGACCTCTTTAATACATAGTATTTTGGTTTGTGTCTTTTGTCTGTTTCACTCTTTGTCTGGTTTTGGATACAGAGAAAAGTTATAATGGAAGTATTTGCACCTTCTTTGCAGGTTTCACAAAAGTGTATTTTGGATGCATTTTTGCATCTTTATTACCGACACAATCTCCAACCCAACTGTACTACTTATGGCTCAAATTGACAGCAGTCAGTTTAGGTCATGGGTCTCCAAACTGCGGCCCTCCAGCTGTTGCAATACTACATTTCCCATGATGCCTGGACAGCCAAATCCAAAGCTTTAGCTGTCCAGGCTGATGGGAATTGTGGTTTTGCAACAGCTGGAGGGCCGCAGTTTGGAGACCCATGGTTTAGGTCATTAGACGCATGATCAGGCCTGGATTGTAATACAGACACACAAATACATCCGTAATATGACCCATGTAACACCGACCTTTCTTTGTTTCGGTTACAAACACCAACTGAAATACTCAATAAAAAAAGGTATACACTGAAGCCCTCCTATTCTCTTAAAACAAGTGTACATGGATAGATATCCCGGTACTGATTAACTTTAATTTCAAAGGTAAAAATATAAACATATATAGTACTTTTTAGCATGCCTTCAAGATGCATCCTGCAATATGGTCTAAGTTGCTGTGTTTCTCCCAATCAGTGACGTTTCAGCTATGAGTTAATGTATATGATGTAAAACCACACCCAGAACAAATTTCTACATGTTATGTGATTTTTCTTACTGTTTATGACCTGCCCCTAAAGTTTGCATGCAGACAGACAAAGGGGGTGTAATTTACACCAAGGTCGCGATACTGAAATGAACGGCTTCATGTAGCCTAGCCACTCGATTTATCAAGCCACCTAAATGAGTAGCAATCACAGATTGCCGCTCCTTATCTGGAGACAACTGGCCTGAGTAAATCGGCCCCACCTCAAGTCAAGGGGCCAAAGCAAAGTCTACATGGGAGATAGACTGTTCTAGAAATACCCCCATCTTCGTGTCCCTGCAGTGCGCCCAGCACAAGAGACTTTAAAGCACCACAGCTTCATACAGTTTAAGGTCAGGCAAAAAGCTCAATTTTCAATTTCAAATAGTGGTGGGCTACATGTCAATTAGGCAAAGGTAAATAAGAAAAATAGATTTACTGTTTTTACCTGGACTTTTATATAATTTATAATACAAAAATTATATCTAATGTATACATATGAAAGCTTTGTTCTTTTTATAACCTATAGGCCTTCTTGCGTGCACTGGTGGAGTATACATCTGATGCTGCAGAAAAGAGAAGGTTGCTGGAGCTATGCAGCAAACAGGGCAGTTCTGATTATAACTGTTTTATTAGAGACCATGCAATCAGCACGTTGGACCTTCTCAATGCATTCCCAAGCTGCCGGCCTCCATTAAGCCTACTAATAGGTAAGTTGACACTCCTTAGGGTACAAATGTAATTTAAAAGAAAAAAAAAACTTACCTGTCTTAACAGGACACTGATTTAGGGTCCATTTACACAGAAAGATTATCTGACAGATTATCTGCCAAAGATTTGAAGCCAAAGCCAGGAATGGATTTGAACAGAGGAGAAATCTCAGGCTTTCCTTTATGACCTGACCTCTGTTTATAGTCTGTTCCTGGCTTTGGCTTCAAATCTTTGGCAGATAATCTTTCTGTGTAAATGGACCCTAATGGTGTGTTTACACAGAGAGATTTATCTGACAGATTTTTGAAGCCAAAGTCAGGAATGGATTTCAAAAGAGCAGAAATCTCAAGTCTTTCCTTTATGCCTTTTTCCCTGTTTATAGTCTGTTCCTGGTTTTGGCTTCAAAGATCTGTCAGATAAATCTGTCTGTGTAAACGCACCATAAGTCTTTCCACTTAAGCATTTTATTTCATACATACAAAAGGAAAAGAAAGGCATAAAACAGGAAAAAAACATATGGTAGCTAATAAATACAGCAAATTTAGTTAGGCTGGCGGGCAATAAATCAAGTGGCACCCCACACATGCAGATAATTTTTTTTTGTGTCAGAGTGCTCTTCAATGCATTAATTACATACTTCCAGCTTCTAATTCCTACAGTTTATGGGGTAGTGCAAAAACACCATTTTTGGCATTTGTTTTAACTTTTTTTTATATTTTTCATCTTTGTTTTCTGTGCTATTATGCAAACCAGTTGTTTTTTATGGGCCAGAAATGTAGCAGAAACGTTGCAAAAAAAATATTTTTTTTAACCTTAAACTGCCAATAATTGACCTTGCACTTAATTATACAGTCAAAAATGTTACTCAGTGTTCAGTGTGAATTGCCAGCCATGTTTAGGTTAGACCACAATAATAATAATAGTTACAGTATAATATATATATATATATATATATATATATATATATATATATGTCATGCAATGCTCACTTTCAGTGTTTGTATACTGATTTTTAATCCCTCCCCAAATTATAATGACAATCCAATGTCTGCAAAATATTTGAGGCAAAAGCAGAAATGTATGTGGCCCCGATAGCAGACTGACATAATGCACTAACAGTAGTAAAACAAGTTATTTTTCATCCTCTAATACACAATAATTTGTTATATGCGGAAGTATTCATTTTAGGCTAGTGACTTAGTCTCTTTGTAGGAACCAATAGCCATTTTTGTCTGATGTCAATTTTTCTTATTTTATTTAGAGCATCTTCCGAAATTACAGCCAAGGTCATACTCAGCTGCCAGGTAATATCATCATCTTAAAGCATAAGTTTAGCTTTTAACATCACTTTACAGAGACTACAGTTAAAGGGAAACTGACAGCATGGATATGAATATACCCATGCTGCCAGTTTCCAGATACCTATCACACAAGCATACCTTTAGCGATACTGTATGATTTGGCGTGTTTGGTAAAATTTTTCTTTATTACAGGCTGACAGTGTCACAGAGGCAGGTCTGTGATACTGTCTGCACCTGCCACACTCTCTGGCTGCAGCTGTGTCTTCAGGCCACCCCCACCTCTTCCAGAATGATTGACAGCAGGCTAATGTTGAAATCTCAAGCTGCCTGTCAATCATTTAGAACTGCCCCTGCCTCCTCCAGAAGACACAGCATCAGCCAGAGAGTGGGGCGGGCACAGACCGTGTCACACACAACCACCACCTTTTTGTAGACTATCAGAGCAGAAACAATTATTATTCTATTTGCTGACTATGCACTATGTATCATGGGCCTTCCATATGCAGCTATGTAAGACCATGGATAGAGGTTCTGTACAACTTGCTGTTTTATGGAGGGACATAAAGAAAAAGCAGCTGCTCCTGAGAATACCAAATGGCTGAATGGTCTCTTGGAAAGTGAAATCTGTTATAGTCAATGCCATTAGGAAAAGGCCCCCCACATTCTGCTCCATACTGAAAATGTATTGAGCACCAGGGAATATCTAATGTTGAAAACATACCAAAAGAAACACGTGAGCACATATTAAATTATTAAAATTCTTAACTCTTTATTATATGCAATTAAAAAACATATATATATATATATATATATATGTGTGTGTGTGACTACCTATGTGGTGTCATAAATTTATAACACTGTGTGTACTGATTTGACATTAGCACTGTCATTTTATTGTTAGACGCTTTATCATAATAAGCACTTTTAGTATTGTGGTTACACAACCACAATACCTTGCGGTTTGCACGTTTTTTGATATTGAATACTTATTTGTAATTAATGATGATTTTAATTAGCTATTTATTAATACCTTTAGCACTATATATAATCACTGAAGGGGAGTCAATATTTCTTTCAGTCATAAAGTCTATCTGTAGGTGTATGTTTGGTACAGTCCCTTCTCTCTAGTTATGTATAAGAAGTGCGCTATGGGCAGAGGTGATGGTGACATTGCCGGCTTGGCTTCAATATATCTTCTGCGTATGATTGGTGCTTCCGGACCCTGCACATGCGCCGTATGGATAAGATGGCGTGGCAGATGTGACATCGCTGACCCACTTCCAGTTGCACGCAACTGTAATTCACCATTGTTGGATCTCCTCATTTGGGTAACAGTATAAAAGGTACAAGGGCAGTGGTAGTGGTATGCCCCCTAAAGGAAGCATCATCAGACCAATAGAAGTAAGACTTTATCATAGGACTATGTATCCATTCATGTGAGATTCCAACAAAGGTAGTTACATATATGTGATATTGTGCAGGGCCGATTACTGATGGGCTGATACTGCTGATACTTTTTGATATGCAGGGCCGGACATTAGGAGGTTTATTTCTGCTATATCCTTAGAGTAACTATAATTTTCAGTATTAAAGGACAACTCCCACAAAAATTTTTTTTTGCTCATTTAACACACATTACAAAGTTATATAACTTTGTAATGTGGTTAAATACCCGGCCTGGCCCCCTTCCCCCACTTTCGGACCCCCGACCACCCACCCCGGAAGTTAAGGAATGTATACATTACCTATTACGATCGTCACGGTCCTCTTCTCCGGGGCGGCATCTGGTGACGACGACGTCAGAGCCGAGGGGCGGTCCGGGTCTTCTTCCTCCTCGGCGTCTTCATGCAAAGTGAATGGGGATGAAAAGGCTGCTGGTGCACATGCGCACCAGCAGCCTTTTCATTGGCTGGAGCGCATCACATGGCTTCCAGCTTGCTCAGCCCTGATTGGCTGAGCTTGCTGGAAGCCATGTGATGCGCTCCAGCCAATGAAAAGGCTGCCGGTGCGCAAGCGCACTGGCAGCCTTTTCCATCCCCTGGACCCGGAAGTCGGAGACATCGCTGGATGGCGAACGGCGGCGACGGAGAGGCGGACGGCGGGCGAATCGAGTGGCGATCGTCACCGGAGAGATGGTGAGTATGGTGTCTGTGTGTGTCTGTGTTTTTTTTTTTTTTGGGGGTCCCGCGGGAGTTGTCCTTTAATGTATTTGGGCATATTGCAATTACTATATGTCTAGTTAACCCCATTTGTTCTGCTGAGGTGGTTGTTTCTTATTGGGTTGTCTTTTGAGCACAAATTACATCTTTTGATTGTTACGTTTTTTAATTGCATATAATAAAGAGTTAAGAATTTTAATAATGGATACATGTGCTCACGTGTTTGTTTTGGTATACAGTATTTCAAGTAGGTTTCCATTAATTGTGTCGAATGAAAGAATTACAGGATGTTTAATACTCTGAGAACAGGATGATGAAGATGTGACCGTCACACAGAGCTTTTGTGTATAATCATTTAAAACCTTGAATATGTTGGTGCCCTGGCGGCAAACATAACCTTGCCTTTATGTGCTTCGCTGGTCTTGTCCTACAGAATCTTTTACGTTTTTATTTACGGCTCTGTACTTCAAGATACACTTTAAATTGTGAACATGTATATATGTAACCATATTATTTTTTATTTATTCCATAGCTCCAGTTTATTTAATCCAGGAAAACTTTCCATTGTTTTTAATGTCGTGAACTTTGAACCTTGCTCAGGGCGACCATTGCCTAGGAAAGGAGTTTGTACTGGCTGGCTTGCTGAACTTGTGAGTGAAAAGGCTGAAGAATCTGAAGTGATGACAGCTCCTGGTAGTATAAATATGTTTACTGCAGAAGCTCAGGTATAACATACATTAGAAACACATATCTTTAGGTTAATTGTTATAATGATAATTTATTTGAGCTCAAGTTTGTAAATCATATATTCAATTTTTTACATAAGTCAACAGTGCTTTGCCAGACTATTGCGTAAATGTTACCAGTTGTCCATCATTTTGACAGTGAAAATAGCGCTGTATGCAAATATGACGCAGCTGTGAATAGCGGTTCCACAGAATAAAAACTCCGATCAAAATCAGGTGCATTTGTCCACATATGTGGATATGCTCTAAGGTTGTCTTCACTTGTACCAGATCCGCAGCGGAATTCATGCTGCAAGTTTGCAGCGAAATCCGCTGTGGGTCCTGGTATAATGAAGGCCTATGGGGTCACATACCTGCAGTGGAATATTCATTCTGCTGCAGATACAGTGGGGAAAAAAGTATTTAGTCAGTCACCAATAGTGCAAGTTCTCCCACTTAAAAAGATGAGAGGCGTCTGTAATTTACATCATAGGTAGACCTCAACTATGAGAGACACAAATCCCGAGAGAAAACAAATCCCGAAAATCACATTGTCTGATTTTGTAAGAATTTATTTGCAAATTATGGTGGAAAATAAGTATTTGGTCACCTACAAACAATCAAGATTTCTGGCTCTCACAGACCTGTAACTTCTTCTTTAAGAGTCTCTTCTTTCCTCCACTCATTACCTGTAGTAATGGCACCTGTTTAAACTTGTTTTCAGTATAAAAAGACACCTGTGCACACCCTCAAATAGTCAAACTCTAAACCCCACTATGGTAAAGACCAAAGAGCTGTCAAAGGACACCAGAAACAAAATTGTAGCCCTGCACCAGGCTGAGAAGACTGAATCTGCAATAGGCAACCAGCTTGGAGTGAAGAAATCAACTGTGGGAGCAATAATTAGAAAATGGAAGACATACAAGACCACTGATAATCTCCCTCGATCTGGGGCTCCATGCAAAATCTCACCCCGTGGGGTCAAAATGATCACAAGAACGGTCAGCAAAAATCCCAGAACCACGCGGGGGGACCTAGTGAATGAACTGCAGAGAGCTGGGACCAATGTAACAAAGCCTACCATCAGTAACACACTACGCCGCCAGGGACTCAGATCCTGCAGTGCCAGACGTGTGCCACTGCTTAAGCCAGTACATGTCTGGGCCCGTCTGAAGTTTGCTAGAGAGCATTTGGATGATCCAGAAGAGTATTGGGAGAATGTCCTATGGTCTGATGAAACCAAAGTGGAACTGTTTGGTAGAAACACAACTTGTCGTGTTTGGAGGAAAAAGAACATTGAGTTGCATCCATCAAACACCATACCTACTGTAAAGCATGGGGGTGGAAACATCATGCTTTGGGGCTGTTTCTCTGCAAAGGGGCCAGTACGACTGATCTGGGTACATGAAAGAATGAATGGGGCCATGTATCGTGAGATTTTGAGTGCAAACCTCCTTCCATCAGCAAGGGCATTGAAGATAAAACGTGGCTGGGTCTTTCAACATGACAATGATCCAAAGCACACCGCCAGGGCAACGAAGGAGTGGCTTCGTAAGAAGCATTTCAAGGTCCTGGAGTGGCCTAGCCAGTCTACAGATCTCAACCCTATAGAAAACCTTTGGAGGGAGTTGAAAGTCCGTGTTGCCAAGCGACAGCCCCAAAACATCACTGCTCTAGAGGAGATCTGCATGGAGGAATGGGCCAACATACCAACAACAGTGTGTGCCAACCTTGTGGAAACTTACAGAAAACGTTTGACCTCTGTCATTGCCAACAAAGGATATATAACAAAGTATTGAGATGAAATTTTATTACTGACCAAATACTTTTCCACCATAATTTGCAAATAAATTCTTACAAAATTTGTTTTCTAATTTTGTCTCCCATAGTTGAGGTCTACATATGGTGTCAATTACAGACGCCTCTCATCTTTTTAAGTGGTGGAACTTGCTCTATTGGTGACTGACTAAATACTTTTTTTCCCCACTGTATGTGACCTGCCCCTTTAACCCCCGGCCCCCCGCAGCCCCGGCCCGAAGCATACATTACCTGCTTGGCGCCGCAGCTGTGTGAAGCTCCCGGCTCCCCTCGCTCCTAATCAGCCAATCAGTGCTGCCGTGCTTCACACAGCCCTGGCACCGAGCAAGTAATGAATTCTCCGGGCCAGGAGCAGCCCTGGAGCATACATCCACTACCAACGAAAAAACCTTTCAACTATTTAACTTAAATAAATTTTTCCATAACCAAATTTATATACCACAAAATTAATTCTTTATTAATTCATAAATCCCAGAATAATCCCGATTAAAAACAACAAGAACACAATGGACAATTAAAAACAACGGGTGCAGGGGCTCATAACAACATACAATTCCAATCCAAATAAATTATGCAAGAGCAGGGGGAGACAACAAATGATAAGTGCATGGGGTTTCAAAAAGGTTCAATTCATATACCATAAAGTGCAACGTGCCTGTTTGTAAACAAATGGTCTTGAGGCTAGGTGCCAAAGGTAAATCAAGTGGCTAAATTGCCAAGGAAAATTCCTGCCCTCAGACCATTTCACCTATAAGAAACACCACCCCCCATACTGCATCCCCTGCACCTAACCCTCCAACGCGTTTCGTAAACCTTTCTCAAGGAGTGGATTTTATACAGAGCCTACGATGGCAGTGTGATCTCGGCCTTATTAAGGCAACATTTTTAATCTGGGTACATTGGGGTTACTTGGTTGAAGTATCTCATCACGTGGGGTTACTTGACTTGAAAAGGTTGGCAAACACTGCCTTAAGGAACCCACTATCTATTTGAATAAATATCCTTAAATAGAATGTTAGCATCTGTGAGGTCAAAAACTAAACAGCCATGTGCAGAAGTTAAGGAGGGGAGCTAATCCTACTGTGTGTCACTGATGCCTTGAAAATGTTTTTTTTTCATCTAGATATCAATATTTATGCGTCCATCTTCTTCATTCCATTTGCCTTTGGATTTATCTATCCCTATTATAATGGTGGGGCCAGGAACAGGAATCGCACCATATATTGGTTTTTTACAACACAGGTAAGTATGCAACACTTGGGTTTTGGATAGCGGTAAAATGTTTGACTCCGTAAAGCAACAACAACTGTTTTGTGACAATTGATGAAGAGTACTAAACGTACAACTTACAAATAGGCCTAAATAGTGGAAATGGATTTAATAGTATTGTTTGTTATCCAGAATACCCTTTTATAATACTCCTATCAAGAGTTTAAATAACAATGCTAGCAAATTTCATAATGTGTAACCCTTGCTTTTTTCTCTTTTTCTCTTTTTTTATGTCTGTCTTTATAGGGAAATGCAGCGTCAATTGGAGAAGCAATGCATATTTGGAGAAACATGGTTGTTTTTTGGTTGCCGCAGCCATGATAAGGACTATTTATTTAGGTAATGTCCTTTTTGCATTTATTTAAAATTTTACAACCGTATTTGATATAGTTAAAGGTTTGTTTGTTAAAGGAGCACTTCGACGCTGATTTAAAAAAAAACAATCAATTATTAGCATAGTTTTCACACTTGCCATCCTTCGCAAAATGCCTCCCCCAGAACAGCCTGGGGTCAGACTTTTCTGAAGGGTGTAACCAATAGTAACAACCGTGTTAGGACACCACACACATGGTTTTCTATGCTAGATCATTTAAGCGACTCTGTACCCACAATCTGCCCTCCCTGACCTGCTTGTACAGTCAGATAGCTGCTGTTAATCCAAGTTCTGTCCTGGGGTCTGTTCGGCAGGTGATGCATTTTTCCTATTCCTCACTTGTCTGAGCACTGCACAGGTGCCTTAACAATCCAGCTCATGTGCAGTGTACACACAGGTGATGAATAGTAGAAAACCTGCCTGGAGCATTCCTAATGGTGAAGAGGGCCGGGAGGAGGGACAGAGAGGCGATGCAAGCCTAATGCACAGACACTCTAGGCCACACCAATTTGACACACGGCTGTAAGTTTTAAAGTTGTTTTTTAGGACAATAACTGCATCACCTGACGAACGGACCCCAGGATAGATCTTGGATTAAAAGCAGATAAGGTACAAGTGGTTTGGGGAGGGCAGATTGTGGGTACAGAATCGCTTCAAAAAAACACTCCTGTGTACCTTAGCTTATTTAGAGTTCAAAATTATTACCTTATACCACTAGCAGGCAGAAAGGGCTGCCCATGTTCTGCTGAGGTATCATGAACCGACAGAAGACTTGAAAGGAAGTGGATGCAGTTTGCAATATGAAAGTTAAGGGGGGAGATTTATTAAACATGGTGTAAAGTGAAACTGGCTCAGTTGCCCCTAGCAACCAATCAGATTCCACCTTTCTTTTTCCAAAGAGTCTGTGGGGAATGAAAGGTGGAATCTGATTGGTTGCTAGGGGCAACTGAGCCAATTTCACTTTACAACATGTTTGATAAATCTCCCTAAGGGTGCCCTCACACCTACCAGATCCGCAGCGGATCTCACTTCTGCGGATTCGCAGAGAGATCAGCTGTGGATCCAGTATCATTCACCCCTATGATAGCACATACTCGCAGCGGGATTGACATCCCGCTGTGAATGTGCTTTAGCCCCCCCGCTGTCTGCAGCCCCCCCCCCCCCGCCGCATCCCCCATCCTCGGCCGCATCCAGCAGCCCGCATCCCCGGCCGCACCCTGCAGCCCGCCGCTGAGAGCATACAGTACTTGCTCGGCGGCGCGGCTGCAGTGAGGCTGCCGACTCCATTCCCGCTCAGATCAGCTGAGCGGGACCGGAGCCGGGAGCCTCACTGCAGCCTCGCCACCGAGCAGGTAATGTATGCTCTCGGCTGCAGGATGCGGCCGGAGATGGGGGGGATGCGGGCTGCAGGATGCGGCCGGGGATGGGGGATGCGGCGGCGGGGCTGTGGACAGCAGGGGGTTAAAGCACATATTCACAGCGGGATGTCAATCCCGCTGTGAGTATGTGCTATCATAGTGGTAAATGGTACCGGATCCGCAGCGGTTCTCGCTTCGAATCCGCAGAAGTGAGATCCGCTGTGGATCCGGTAGGTGTGAAGGCACTCTAAAGGTGTTGACTGATCAGAGGTCACATGACCCAGGTGCAGTAATGAAATGTGTGGATATAGCAGAGCTGCGATAAAGCAGATGACAAATCAGGAATATGGGCAAAAGATGTATATTTATGTTGTATAATCTTTTGTTTTCAGGGATGAACTGAGAAGTTTTGTTGAAAATGGTACATTAACACATTTAAAGGTGTGTTTCTCAAGAGAGCCACCTTTCACTACAAATGAATATGTACCTAAATATGTCCAGGATAACCTAAAAATTTTCTCTAAAGATGTTGTCCAAATATTAACCAAGGAAAATGGATACTTTTACATCTGTGGGTAAGTATTTCATAGTAATTCTTGTCACCAAATTCAAATGGATCTAATTTTTTGTGCACATCTATTCTGTAAATGTCTACCTTATAATAACTATTTGCCATACTTAAAAAAATAAATGTTTTTTATACACACATATTGCATATCTTGAGGGGCAAAAATATATTTTGCTAGCAAGCTTACATTTCACTGAACACCGTAAATGAAAAAATACGTAATTCACATGCCACGAAAAAAAATAAAAAGTGTTATCATTTTGGCATATATGCAACTTTAACTCACACTGCCTCATAGATTGAAAAATAAAAAAACTTATATAGGGGTCAGAATAGGGTGATTCAAAGCACACTAAAGTAGTAAAACATAACAAAAAAATGAATCCACCACCCACAATAAAAAATCTCGTGTTTCAAAAATTATGAATAACAGTAACATGTATTTTTTTTTTTTTGTTCCAGAGATGCAAAAAATATGGCCAGGGATGTCAATACTGCTTTGGCTGATATTTTATGTGCTGAACTATGTGTGGATAAGCTTGAAGCAATGAAGATACTTGCAAAATTAAAAGAAGAAAAGAGATATTTACAAGATATTTGGTGTTGATTTTAAACATACCGTGTTACCTCCATAAAGGGGTTTCTAGGCAAAATGTACTGATATCCAATCCTATTCACTTGAATAGGAGCTGAGCTGCAGTTACGCATCGCCACTGCTACCCAGTGAATAGATACAAACTCTGTTCGCTGCGTAGTACGGTGTTAAAGCGTAACTGTCATTTCAGGGCCATTTTTTTTAAAAACATTAAATATCAACAGTTCAAGCGATTTTAAGAAACTCTGTAATAGGTTTTATAAACCAAGAGTTTCCTTCTGGACTGAAAAAGCAATCTCCCAGCCTCCCCCCTCACTGCAGGAGAAGCAGGATTTCTGTCTCCATTATGTGGCTATGGAGAGGGGAGGGGCT
This sequence comes from Dendropsophus ebraccatus, assembly GCF_027789765.1. Taxonomy (NCBI): domain Eukaryota; kingdom Metazoa; phylum Chordata; class Amphibia; order Anura; family Hylidae; genus Dendropsophus; species Dendropsophus ebraccatus. The sequence goes on from NC_091455.1 coordinate 128,453,994, forward strand.
GTTAGGAGTGACTGAGCACGGAGCAGTCCTGCACATCACAACACCCTGCAATCTTCACTCAGTAAGTTCATAGATAAGCACTGACCTTTCTGACACCTGAATTTAGCGTTTTAGGTGCCCAGAGAGTCTACAAACAGCTGACCTTCATGTCACCTCTTCCTGCTCCCTCATCTCCCTCGGCCCCTCCCCCCTTCATAGGCTTACAATGGAGAGAGCAGAGCCCGTCTTCACTGGCTTCTCTGTAATGAAGACGTGTTTGCCTGATAATGCACAGATAGGAAGTCAGGGGGGGAGGCTGGGAGATTGCTTCTTGAGTACAGAAGGAGGCTTTTTTGGCTGATAAAACCTATTACAGAGTTTCTTAAAATCGCTTATACTACTGATTTCTGCAATAAAAAAAAAAATAATATGACAGTTATGCTTTAAAGAGCTCATTGGCGCAGGTGTTTGCACCCTGTCAGTCAGTAAATTCTGCCCAGAATACCCCTCTAACATGCTGCTAGAGTACATTGTAAAGAAAACAAGTTATGTGATTTGTGATTACAACATTTTGGAAAGCAATATATTTTTATTATTTTATTTATATTGCTCTTTAGGGTTTTAATACTCTGTTAAAATGCTGCTAAACAAAATATGCTTTATATGAAAAAAATACAAGAACCCTGTAGGTTCTCCGATTTGTGCCTAGATTTCACAATTACTGCCACTGAAATCTGTATTTTTTTCCTTCTGGTGTCCCTGAAGCCTAGTGTACTTGTACTTTTACTTGTAGTGGCAAACTGTGGCATTGGTTTTTAAAAGACATGTAGCTAATTTATAGGGGATAAATGGTTTTCAAGGGGTTATCCAGGGTTAGAAAAAGGTATCTGCTTTCTTCCAGAAACAGCACCACTCTGGTCCTCAGCTTGTATGTGGTATTGCAGCCTTTTTGTACTGAAGTGAATGAAGCCAAATTGTTAAACCACTTTCAACCTGAGAATATGTATGGAATTCTTTCTGGAAAAAGTAGCTCTAATCTTGAATAACCTCTTTAAAGGGGCTGGCCACTTTAACTGTACAGTAATAATAAGTGTACTCACAGCTCTTACTCAACAGTATCTCCTGGGGCTTAAAAGCTAAAATCACACTCCCTACCCAAGGTTGTACTGCTCTGCTGGTGGCGAGTCTGTCCATAAGATGCCCTGCCCCCAGCGTCCATTATAGACATATACAGGCTCAGTGGTGGACACAGGGGTGGGACATGGTCATATGCTCCCCCATGCCGGCCATCTTATGGGCAGAATCGCCAAAGAGCAAGACAGTACAGACAGGAGGAGGGGAATCCAATTTTAGCTCTGAGGTAGACAGGGAGCTGCTGTGAGTGAGTAAAGTGGCAAATCCCTTTAAAGGTGTTATCCAGCGCTACAAAAACATGGCCACTTTTAAGCTCCATTTACTTCAATGGAACTGAGTGTCAAAACCCCACCCAAACTGGAGACAACAGTAGGGGGAAAGTTGCCATGTTTTTGTAGCGCTGAATAACCCCTTTACGGGACAGTAAATAAATATTACAGTCTTCTTAACCCCTTCGTGCTGCAGCTAGTTTGGGCCTTAATGACCAGGCTAATTTTTCAAAATCTGACCTGTCTCACTTTATGCTCTTATAGCTCAGTGATGCTTTAACGTATGCTAGCGATTCTGAGATTGTTTTTTCGTGACATATGGCACTTTATGTTAGTGGCAAAATTTGGTCACTACTTTGTGTGTTTTTTGTGAAAAACATCAAAATATCATGAAAAATGAAAAAAAATTTGCATTTTATGAACTTTGAAATTCTCTGCTTCTAAAAAAAGAAAGTCGTAGCACATAAATTAGTTACTAAGTCACATTACCAATATGTCTTCTTTATTCTGGCATAATTTGGTAAACATATTTTACTTTTTAGGGTGTTATGGGGCTTAGAAATTTATCAGCAAATTATCACATTTTCGTGAAACTGATTTTTTAGGGACCAGTTCTTTTTTTAAATGGATTTAGAAGTCTGGTATCCTGAAAACCCCCATAAGTGACCCCATTTTGGAAACTACACACCTTAAAGAATTAATCTAGGGGTATAATGAGCATTTTAACCCTACAGGGGCTGGAGGAAAGTATTCACAATTAGGCAGTAAAAAAATGGAAAATTTTAATTTTCCAATAATATATACGTTTAGATTAAAGTTTCTCATTTTCAAAAGGAATATGAGACAAAATGCACCCCAAAATTTGTAATGCAGGTTCTCTTGAGTACAACGGTACCCCATATGTGGGCGTAAACCACTGTATGGGCACACAGCAGGGCTCAGAAGGAAGGGAGCGCCAATTAGCTTTTTTAGCAACCTGCAGTGCTTACTGACAATCTGGGGTGGTTACGGGCAACGTGGGGTGGTTACGGGCAATGTGGGGTGGTTACGGATAAACTGAAGTTCTTATAGGCAATCTGGGGTGGGTACCTGTAATCTGACATGGGCACCGCAATCTGGAGGGGGTCATTGGCAATTTGGGGTGGTCAGAGGCGACGTGTGGTGGTCAGAGGCGACGTGTGGTGGTCAGAGGCGACGTGTGGTGGTCAGAGGCGACGTGCGGTGGTCAGAGGCGACGTGCGGTGGTCAGAGGCATCGTGGCGTGGTCAGAGGCATCGTGGCGTGGTCAGAGGCATCGTGGCATGGTCAGAGGCATCGTGGCGTGGTCAGAGGCAACGTGTGGTGGTTACGTGCAATCTGGGGGGGTTACATGTAATCTGGCATGATTACGGGGAACCTGGGGGGGTTATGTGCAACCTGGAAGGGTTACAGACAATCTGGGATTGTTACTGATAAACTGAAGTGCTTATAGGTAATCTGGGGTGGGTACATGTAATTTGGGGTGGTTACGGGCAATCTGGAGGGGGTCACTGGCAATTTGCGGTGGTTACGGGCAACGTGCGGTGGTTACGGGCAACGTGCGGTGGTTACGGGCAACGTGCGGTGGTTACGGGCAACGTGCGGTGGATATGGGCAACGTGCGGTGGTTACGGGCAACGTGCGGTGGTTACGGGCAACGTGCGGTGGTTACGGGTAATCTGGGGAGGGGTTAGGGGTAATTTGGGAGTAAACTGCAATTATTACTATAATAAAAAGTGTGTGTTTTATTTTTTTGTATGTTTGTCACTTTTTGTACTTTACATATTCATTTTCACTGTATTACTATGATTACTGTGATATTTTCTATCACAGTAATCATAGTTCAGTGACAGAGACCAAATTGGTCTCTGTCACTTTAAATTTTCAGAGCTTGGCTGGTTGTGGAGCGCATGCGCACTTCATAACCAGCCAGGACGTCGAGGAGGAAGGAGCTCCGTGGATCCGGTGAGTATATGGGGAAGGGGGGGTGACTGGGGGACGGGGGGTGACAGGGGGGGTGGGGGGCGACATCACTTTTTATCCCCTGTCACCAATCATTTATGGTGACAGGGGATAAAAAGTGCCGGGAGCACATGGTACAAGCGATCAGCGGTATATAGTATATACCGCTGATCGCTTGTACCGGGACCCCACAGGGGGGTCCCCGATGACTGCCCCATGCTCTCCGCTACCTCCGGTGGCGGAGAGCATGGGGCTTTCATTCATTTTAACTTTTTAATCGCTGTGAACCGACGTTAGTCGGTTCACAGCGATGGTGGCGGCCATCTTGGAAATGATGGCCGCCGGGGGAGGGGGGTTAGTTATCGGGGCACTAGGGGGGTCTGATATACACTTATTTCATCTCCCCCCGCCGTAGATTCACGGCGGGGGGAGATGAATGGCGGCGGCGGCACCGGTAATCCCCTTTACCGACGGCCGCCGCTATAACGTTAATAGCGGCGATCGTCGGTAAGGGGGGGGGGGCCGGGACGGACCCCACACACTGCCCCAACCCCTCAGCTACCTCCGGTAGCCGGGGGGATGGGGTGGGGGCCGTCCCGGCCCCGCAGCCTTATTCTCTGCCATCGCCGTAAAAAGCTGATGGCAGCAGAATAAGGACCATTAGTGACCGCCGTAGAAAGCCGTATCGGCGGTCACTAAGGGGTTAAGTGGAACACATGACAGGGAATAAAAACCATAACAAAAATGTAATACCAATCTAGAAACTGGAGCATTAAAAAACTATTCAATTCAAAAATTCTTCTTCTTTTAGGACCCAACATATAAATGTAACTTTTAATTGTTGGATAAACTCCTTAATCAGTTTTTCCATAATCTGGTAAAATGTGCAGTAGATACATGAGTTTAGTCTGTTTACACTTATATGCATAAAAACAGCATTGCATAGATTACAGAGTAAGTGATATTTTCAATTAAAGTGCACCTGTCGTTATAGTTTCAAAAATCTAAATTAACAGGCAATGTGAAATAAAAAGGGAACCTGTCACCTTCGCACCCAGGATGGAACCCATCCAATACCCCCATAGAGCCCCCCCATACTTATTCCCTTTTGCCAGTCCCGATAGAGAAATTGCCACCCGATCTGTGCACCCAATATGAAAATTAGAAGAGAAATCCAATGTCCATAGGAAATCATCCCTTCTAATTTGCATACTGTATGAGCAGGCAGTGATTTCTGTGGCGGGACCGGCAGGAGGGGGTAAGTATGGTAGCTCTATTGGGGGTCCGGTCAGTTCCGCCCCGGGTGCCGGGGGTTGACGTGTTCCCTTTAGCCCCCAGACAACCTAGGGCATACCGGTACGCCCTGGATGCCTGTCATCAGACAACCCAGTACGTACCCGTACGTCCTGGGTGTCTAATGTGCTATGGAGCGCACTTAATAGCAGCCAGGCCCTCACAGTTAGTGACAAAGTAAAAAAAAAAAAATGTTTAAATACCCCTATAAAAATTAAAATCACCCCCGGTCCCATAAACATATTATATACCATGGAGTGCCTGATTGTCAGATCTATTAAAATATAACAATAGTTATCCTGAACGGCTTTATTGCTGCTTTATTTGTTAGATTGTATTTAAACAAATATGGTATTAATAAAATATAGAGATCATGGTGCAAAAACACCCCATACAGCCCCATGGGTGAAAAACTAAAAAAGTTTTAAGAGTCACAATAGGCCCATTTTATTAATTATTAATTGCAAATAAATAAATAAAAAATATGTGTAAACCTGCATATGGTTGTGTTCGGACTGACCTATAGAATAATGGTATCATGTCCCTTTTAGTGTAAAGTGCGTTATGTAGACACTGGAACTTCTAAAAGGTACAATATTGTATTTTTTTTTCTAATTTCCAATTTATATTTTAATAAATAATATTTTGGGGGTTCCATCATACATGTTATCGTAGATTGAAAGGCACCATTATAAAGTACACTTGTTTTGGGGGGGGGAAAAACAAGCCCTTACATTGCCCTGTATATAGAAAAATGAAAGTGCTATAGCTCTTAGAAGGGGAGGAGGAAAAAACAAAAATACAAAATGAAAAATCGGTGCGGTCATATGGGTCATTTTAGGCTGGGTCATGAAGGGGTTAAAACAAAGCTATACTTCTCTGAAATCCATCTCCAGTCTCCTGCAGGCAGCTTTTTAGTCTTGTGCTGGTTGGAAAAAAAGAGACAAATCGCAGGAAGTCTCAGTGAGTACAGAGTTACAGCTAAATGTGTCCATCAACCACATGACTGCCTTTTCTTTGAGTGCGAAAATGACTAGATGTTCCGGTGTTAAGTCTTTTTTTTTTTTTTTTTGCCTTCAGGAGACTGGTCCTGGATTTCTGGGAAGTATAGCTTCATTTTACAGCATGATGACAACAACAAAAAAATAATGAATATAAGTTGCAAACTTGCTTTATATCACATCTACTGTTGATTTGGATTTTGAAAGTTATAATGACAGAGACACTTTATTAGACTATAGGAAATATTTCAGCAGTTTAGAGAGAAGTTTTAAATCAGGACACAACCCTGTATGTGTCATAGATCTTTGTTTAATAAGATCTTTAATTTTAATATGAAACGCCTAAAACCCTGTTCTACTTTTTTTATTAATAATTTTTTATTTTACAATGTTCCATAGATCATTTGTTATCCTACCTCCTATTACTGTCATATTGCCAGATATATACATTAATAAAATTTGTCCTTGATAACTCGAACTATATTGCTTTTTTAATAGCAGCTTCCGGTAGACCACTACGTTTAACCTGTGGTCAGTACTGTTTACATTTAAAAAGGTTTTCTACATTTAAAAAGGTTTTCTATATTATTAGGCAGCTCTGGATTTTAGCAAGATTCCCAGGCATACCCTTTTGAAATGTCAATAATATTCATAATGTAGTCGGGCCAATTAAGTCATAGTAACCCATGCTGTAATAATAAAAACCCCTGTACCCCTATATAGTTGTTACATCCCTCTGTACCCCCATAGTTTTAAGGTGTCCCTGTGCCCACACCTAATAGGTATGCTCTGTGCCCCAGTATAGTAGATAGGTATATCGGCACCCCCTGTGTGCTGCCCCCAGTAGCATATAGACCCCTTGTGTACTGTCCCCAGTAGTATACAGACCCCCTGTGTGCTGTACCCAGCAGTATACAGACCCCCTGTGTGCTAGTAGTATACAGACCCCATGTGTGCTGCCCCCAGTAGTATATAGACCCCCTGTGTGCTTACCTAGTTATATATAGACCTCCTGTGTGCTCTCCCAGTTATATGGACCCCCTGTGTGCTCCCCCAGTTATATATAGCCCCGTGTGTGCTTCCCCAGTTTTATATAGCCCCCCTGTGTGCTCTCCCAGTTATATATAGACCCTGTGTGCTCCCCCAATTAAATATAGCCCCCCTGTGTGCTCCGCCAGTTATATATAGCCCCCTGTGTGCTCCCCCAGTTATATATAGACCCCCTGTGTGCTTCCCCAGTTAAAGGGGTTGTCCAGTGAAAATCTTTTTCTTTCAAATCAACTGATATCAGAAAGTTATATAGATTTGTCATTTACTTCTATAAAAAAATCTTAAGTCTTCCCATACTACTTAGCTGCTATATGTCATGCAGGAAATGTTTTATTTTCAGTCTGACACAGTGATCTCTGCTGACATCTCTGGAACTGGAACTGTCCAGAGCAGGAGAGGTTTTGTATGGCGATTCATATAAAACCGAGAGGTTTTTGTCTCTCGGTTTTATACGAATCCCCATACAAAACCTCTCCTGCTCTAGACAGTTCCTGTCTCGGCCAGAGATGTCAGCAGAGATCACTGTGTCAGACTGAAAATAAAACATTTCCTGCATGACATATAGCAGCTAATAAGTATGGGAAGACTTGAGATTTTTAATAGAAGTAAATTACAAATCTATATAACTTTCTGATATCAGTTGATTTGAAAGAAAAAGATTTTTGCTGGATAACCCCTTTATATATAGATCCCCTGTGTGCTCCCCCAGTAAAATACAGACCCCCTGTGTGCTCCCCCACTTGAATATAGACCCCCCCCCCAGTGTGCTCCTCCAGTTATACAGACCCCTGTGTGCTCCCCCACATGTATATAGACCCTCTGTGCGCTCCCCCTGGTTATATAGAACCCCGTTGTGTGCTTCGCCAATTATATATATAGCTCCCATATGTGCTCCCAAGTAATATATAGCCCCTGTGTGCTCCCCCAGTTATATATAGACCTTGTGTGCTCCCCCAGTTATATATAGACCCTCTGTGTGCTCCCTCAGTTGTATAGACCCCCTGTGTGCTCCCCCATTTATAAATAGCCCCTTGTGTGCTCCCCCAGTTATATATGGCCCCCCATGTGTGCTTCCCCAGTTATATGTAGCCCCCTGTGTGCTCCCCAGTTAAATTTAGACCCCCTGTGCGCTCCCCTAGTTATATATAGACCCCCTGTGTGCTCCCCCATTTGAATATAAACCCCCTTCCCACCAGTGTGCTCCTCCAGTTATACAGACCCCTGTGTGCTCCCCCACTTGTATATAGACCCTCTGTGTGCTCTTCCTGGTTATATAGACCCCCACTGTGTACTTCGCCAGTTATATATATAGCTCCCCTATGTGCTCCCCCAGTAATATTTAGCCCCGTGTGCTCCTCCAGTTATATATAGACCCTCTGTGTGCTCCCTCAGTTGTTTAGACCCCCTGTGTGCTCTCCCATTTATATATAGCCCATTGTGTGCTCCACCAGTTATATATGCCCCCCCTGTGTGCTCCCCCAGTTATATTTAGACGCCCTGTGCACTCCCCCAGTTATACAGACCCCTGTGTGCTCCCCCAGTTAAATATAGATCCCCTGTGTGCTCCCCCAGTAAAATATAGACCCCCTGTGTGCTCCCCCACTTGTATATAGACCCCCCTGTATGCTCTTCCAGTTATACAGACTCCTGTGTGCTCCCCCACTTATATATAGACCCGTTTTCTCCCCCACTTGTATATAGACCCCCTGTGCGCTCTTCCAGTTATACTAAACCCTGTGTGCTCCTGCACTTGTATATAGACCCCTGTCTTCTCCCCCACTTGTATATAGACCCCCTGTATGCTCCTGCCGGTTATATAGATCCCCGCTGTGTCCTTCCCCAGTTATAAATATAGCTCTCCTCTATGCTCCCCCAGTTATATATAGCCCCTCTATGCGCTCCCCCAGTTATACAGACCCCTGTGTGCCCCATGTTATAAATAGCCCCCCTGCGTGCTTACCCAGTTATGTATAGACCCCCTGTGTGCTCCCATAGTTATATAGAGACCCTCTATGTGCTGCCCCCAGTAATATATAGACCCCCGGTGTTCTCCCCCAGTTATTTATAGCCCCCTGTGCGCTCCCAGTTATATTTAGTTTCCCTGTGTGATCCCCCAGTTATACAAACCCCTGTGTGCTCCCCCAGTTATATATATAATCCTTTGTGTGCTCCCTCAGTTGTATAGACCCCCTGTGTGCCCCCCAGTTATATATAGCCTACCTGTGTGCTCCCTCAGTTATATATAGCCCCCCTGTGTGCTTCCCAAGTTATATATAGACCCCCTGTGTGCTTCCTCAATTATACAGACCCCTGTGTGCTCGCCCAGTTAATTATAGATCCCCTGTGTGCTCTTCCAGTTATAGACTCCTGTGTGCTCCCCCACTTATATATAGACCCGCTTTCTCCCCCACTTGTATATAGACCCCCTGTGCGTTCCCCCCATTTATATAGACCCCCGCTGTGTGCTTCCCCAGTTCTATATAGACCCCCTGTGTGCTCCCCCAGTTATATATAGCTCTCCTGTGCGCTCCCCCAGTTAGACGCCTGTGTGCCTCCCCCAGTTATAAATAGCCCCCCTGCATGCTTCCCCAGTTCTATATAGACCCCATGTGCTCACCCAGTTAGAGACCCCCTGTGATCTCCCCCAGTTATACAGACCCCTGTGTGCTCCCCCAGTTATATATAGCCCCCGTGTGCTGCCCCGTTATATATAGCCCCCTTTGTGCTGCCCCGTTATATATAGCCCCCTTTGTGCTCCCCCAGTTATATATAGCACCCTGTGCGCTTCCCCAGTTATATAGCCCCCCTGTGCGCAACCAGTTATATGTAGCCCCCCTGTGCACTTCCCCAGTTATGCAGACCCATGTGCACCCCCAGTTATATATAGCCCCCTGTGCGCTCCACCAGTTATACAGACCCGTGTGTTCACCCAGTTATATATAGCACCCAGTGTGCTGCCCCCAGTTGTATATAGCCCCCCCCCCCCCGTGTGCTCCCCCTCCTATATAGCATATAACAAAAAAGTGTTTTTCCTGAGGTCACAAGAGGCAGCTTTCTTCCCTTGCGTTCCCATGCTTCAGTGACGTCACTAGAGCGCCGGGACCACAAGGAAAGAGTGACTGACAGCTCCTGCCCTGTCAGGTGGGAGTCTCTGCAGGGGGTGCCATGGATGAGTAAGTAGATTAATTACTTAGGGAAAACAAATTAACATAATAATTTTCACTGAGACCCATTGGCATCACAACATATGGGGTATTATCGCCCCTGCGAGCCCCTGGGACGAAGGAATTTTAATGAAATAAATAAGCAAAGCTTTTAATCCCCTCCTCCAGGAAGTATAATAAGCCCCACCTTCCCCACACACCTCAGTCAAATTATAACGAATACAATAACACAGGGCGGGTGCCTTGTGATGCCAATGGGTCTCAGGGAAAACAAATTAACATAATAATTTTCACTTCCCTATCGTCCCATTGGCATCACAACATATGGGGAACTAGCAAGTATCCTCATTGGGTGGGTCATTAATCACGGCAGCAGAAAGTACAGATTTTGCAAATACCGTTGTAGATGAACATAGAGACTGCAACCTATAATGGTTGACACAGGTGGAAACTGAAGACCAGGTCGCCGCCTGACATATGTCCTCAATGGGCACAGATGTGCGCTCTGCCCAACTAGAGGCTACTGCTCTGGTTGAATGAGCTTTGGTAAACTCAGGTGGAGACAATCCAGCTGAAGTGTAACAGAGGCCTATACAATCGCAGATCCAACGCGATAATGTAGGCTTTGAGGCTTTTTTACCTCTGTTTTTACCCGCAAACAGAATGAAAAAATTTTCTTCTTTACGAAATGTATCTACTCTATTCAGGTATAACCTGATAGATCTGGGAACGTCCAACAGCGAGAGATCCAGGACTTCTTCAGACGAAGACGAAGGAGAGAAGACAGGAAGGACCACCGACTGGTTAATGTTGGCGTGAGATGCCACCTTAGGAAGAAACCCTGGAAGGAACTTCAAGATGACCTTATCCTGAGAAAATACTACATAAGGGGGCGCAGAACCCAAAGCTTGCAGCTCCCCTACCCTCTTGGCAGAAGTAATTGCCAGGAGGAAAGCAACTTTAAATGAAAGGAATTTGAAGTCCGTTTCTTCCAGTGGCTCGAACGGCGGAAGACATAAACGTCTCAACACTAGGGACAAATCCCAGGTATCTACCTGTCTCACCAGACTAGGCCTTAGCCTGGTTATGGCCTTAACAAAGTTCTTTATCTCTAGGATCTGAAAGAGACGGCAGTTCAGATGAGCGGATAAAGCTGCAATTTGTACTTTAATCGATCCGGGTTTCAGACCCTTATCGAACCCCTCCTGCAGGAATTCTAATAACTGTGGAGTAGATGGTTTCATAGGGTCGATCTCCTTGGTAGAACACCAGTTCTGAAAAATTTTCCAGATTCGGAGGTAGGATCTGTTCGTAGCACTACTACGTGCATGAGAAAGAGTATGCAAAACTTTCTCAGAGAACCCCCTACTTAGTATGGTCCCTCTAGCCTCCAAGCTGTTAGGCTGAGGCTGGCTAGGTCCTTGCACAGATGATGTCCCTGGGATATCAGATCTGGCTCTAGAGGGAGTTTCCAGAATTCTCCCTTGCTCATATTCATGAGTAGTGTGAACCATGACCTCTTTGGCCAGAAGGGAGTCACAATTATTATTGTCGCCTGATCCGATCGAATCTTCGTTAGAACTCTTGGAATCATGGCGATTGGTGGATAGATGTAAGCCAGCCGAAATGTCCATGGTATGGTCATTGCGTCGACTACTGTCGGGTTGTCCGCTGTATATAGGGAGCAAAATCTCGTCAGTTTGGCATTGCTTGCTGATGCCATAAGATCGATTTGGGGAAATCCCCATCTGCGTATTATCTGAGTGAACACTCTCCTCGAGAGAGACCACTCCCCTGGGACCGTAAGTCCTCGACTTAGTCGATCCGCCAGAGTATTGTGTATCCCTCTGATGTGTATTGCAGATAGCCTGGATACCCTGGTCTCTGCCCAGATGAAAATCTTCTCCACTTCTTTGAGGAGTAAGGGGGATCTGGTACCTCCCTGCTTGTTCAGGTAAGCAACGCAAGCAACGTTGTCTGTCCTGATCCTTACAGCCTCGTGCGATATCATTGGTGAAAAATGTAGAAGAGCAAGATAAATTGCTCTCAGTTCTCTTACATTGGAGGGAATCCTGGATTCTAGCGGACTCCAAAGTCCCGATATTGTTCTGTCCAACAGGTGGGCTCCCCTACCTGTGCCTGAAGCGTCCGTCGTTATGGTGACCCAGTGTGGCTCTGAAATCAAAACTCCCATGTTTGACCTGCCTCCACCACATCAGGGATTCTCTTGTTCGTGTGGACAAGGTATGAACTGTGTCCAAATCCTCCAGTTTCCGGCTCCAAACGGCTAGGACCTCTGTTTGTAGGAATCTCATGTGCCACAGCGCCCAAGGTACTGCATCGGCTGCTGAAGCGAGGAGTCCTAGGAATCTCATTAGGGTTCTGATGGAGACCTGTCGAGGAGGAACAAGAAACTGAGCACCTGCCTGGATTCGTTCGACTCTGGGGGTTGATAAGAATAGTTTCATTTGTGCAGAATCTATCAGAAATCCCAGGAACACCTTGGTTCTGGATGGGACTAGATCTGATTTGTCTAGGTTGATAAGCCACCCCAACTGCTGAAGTATGTCCTGGACATAATTCAACTGCTGATACAGAAGATTCTGAGTCCGAGCCATAATCAACCAGTTGTCGAGGTATGGGATGATCTTTATCCCTTCCAATCGGAATAGGACCATCATAGCTGACACTATCTTTGTGAATATGTAAGGAGCAGAAGTTATCCCGAATGGGAGAACCCTGAATTGATAGTGTCTTACCTGACCTTGCAGATGGATGGCAATCCTTAGATATCTTCTGTGCACTCTTAGAATAGGAACATGGAGATAGGCGTCTTGGAGGTCTACTGATGCCATGAAATCCCCCTCCTGGAGGATTGATTTCACCGACTTTATGTTCTCCATGCGGAATTTTCTTTTTACTATGAATCTGTTTAGAAACCGCAAGTCTATAATAGGTCTCCACCTTCCTGATGGCTTGGGTACGAGAAATACCGGCGAGTACACGCCTTGAACAATTTTCGATGGAGGAACGTCTTCCAGCGCCTGTATGGACAAGAGGTGAAGAATCTCCTCCTCCAGAACTATCTGTTTTTCTGGTCTTAGTCTTCGAGAGATTAGAAACCTTGGAGGAGGAAGGAGAGAAAAATGAAGGACATACCCATTGCGGATAAGGTTTACTATCCACTGATCCTTTATTAACCTCTCCCATGCTGGGAGAAACAAACTTAGACGCCCCCCCACCGGGATACTTCTGGCGTCAGAAGTCGGGTTTTTTATTGTCCTTATTAGGCTGCTTGCCTGGTCCTCTCCTCGAATAATTCTTCCCTTTTCCTCTGTACTGGTATCTAGTCCTTCCACGCTGAGGAGATTTTGCTCTCCGAAAGGACTCCCGAGTCTTATAGGATAGAGGAAGAGATTTCCCCTTCTTGTCTGACATCTCCTCCATCAGTTTGTCCAGCTCGGTGCCAAATAGCCTCCCTGGTTGGAATTCCATGTTGCACAGCTGAAACTTGGAATTTGCATCACCAAACCAGGGTCTTAGCCATAATGCTCTTCTACCAGCAGTAGATAGAGCCATTGACTTAGAGGCTAGTCTTGTCCCTTACGATGCTGCATCGCAGAGAAAGTCTATGGCCATGTTTACCTCTTTGAAGGAGCGAAGGATCTTATCCCTGCTTACCCCCGATTCCAAGTTTTCTTGGATTTTAGCCAGCCAACGCCTGAGGCTTCTAGAAACCTCAAATGAGGATATGGAAACTGCCCCTTGGGCAGCGGCTGCAGTGTAAGATCTCTTAAAGGCCACCTCGACCCTTCTATCCATAGGGTCTTTCAAGTTAGAGCCATCCTCCGCAGGTAAAACCGTGCGTTTGGATAATTTGGCAATGGCTGTATCGACCTTGGGAGGTTCTAACCACTCCTTACATTGATCCTCCTTGAGGACATATAAGGTCTTGAACCTCTTACTAAGAACCGGGGCCTTTTCCGGTTTTTTCCATTCAGTCTGTAACATGGTCATAGATGTCTCTCCAACATGAAAAGCCCTAGGCTTTTTCCTGGAGGACTGACCATCCTCTAACTCTTCTGGATGGATCTCCGCCTGCACCGCCTTCCTTAATTTATAGATTCTATCGGTGGTGAAGTATCCCTTGAACAGCTCTTTTTCATCCTCCGATGTGGAAGATGAATCAGAAGGAGAGGAGGATTTGTCTTGTTGGCTTCTAGACAGAACCGACCCCTAGGGTAGAATAATATATGTATCAGACTCACTGAGAAACACCATTTCTCAGCCAGAAAAAATATACTCACAGGCTGAGAAGTGAAAGGAGATATGCTACGCTTACTCCTCTTCTTGGAAGTATGCTGGACTATCTGATTAGCAGCCAAAGATTTTTGCACATAATCTTTAACCCACACAACCACGTCCTGGACGTCAGGCTCATCATTAGACCTAGGTTTAGGTCTGCAAGACTCACAGCGAACTGTAATACATATATATATATATCAACACTTTTTCTTCTCAAGAAAAAAATGGAATAATCTTATCTGAATAGGTGATCTTCATACGGTATTCATATCCGTCCGGCAACGGAGTCTCACAATCTGCACAAGCAAAATGCTTTCTCTTAGTAGATTTTTTACTAGATGGAGTAGTATCCATTTCCGACATCTAGGAAGAGCAAACACATGTTTCAATAGACCTAGTCTAATGCAACACAGAGCAGACAGTAATACCAAACCATGCCACAAGGTGGCAGCAGAGTACTTACTTTTAGTATAGGCAAGTAGACTAAGTAGCTGGAAAGGAAGCAGAGGTGGATACTGTATGATCAGCAAGCTGGAAACAGCACCCGAGATCTAACCGCTTTAAGGCTTTAACACCCCAGATTAGACCTGCCTCAGACAGCCACTGTCTCCTATATATACATGCAGCTCTGCGGCAAACGCGAGCTGCTCCGGAACCGGAAGTGACGCAGCGCCGACGCGGCGCTGACACGCACGCGTCATGCGTTCCACAGCCCGGCCGAACCGGAAGTGACGTGACGCGATATGGAACGCATTATGCGTTCCACAGCAATTTTAGCTGAAATAAGCATACCGGAATCCTGAAGATTAGGCTACGCCATCCAGCTGTAATACCGGCCTGAAGCGGGATCCTGCGGTGACACCTGGACATCCTGGCAACTCCGCAGGTATCTTAGAAAGAAATAGGGAGGAGGGAGAGAGTCCCCTAGGGCTTTCAGGAAACGAAGTAAAAAAAGACTGAGGTGTGTGGGGAAGGTGGGGCTTATTATACTTCCTGGAGGAGGGGATTAAAAGCTTTGCTTATTTATTTCATTAAAATTCCTTCGTCCCAGGGGCTCGCAGGGGCGATAATACCCCATATGTTGTGATGCCAATGGGACGATAGGGAATGGTGCGTTAACACAGAAAGATTATCTGCCAAAGATTTGAAGCCAAAGCCAGGAGTGGATTTGAAAAGGAGAGAAATCTCAGGCTTTCCTTTATGACCTGATCTCTGTTTATAGTCTGTTCCAGTTTTTGGCTTCAAATCTTTGGCAGATAATCTGTCAGATAATCTTTGTGTGAACGCACCATTACTTATGCCGCTGGCACCCCCCAACGGGCTGTCGGGCGTGGCCCAGTGCGTTCACTCTGGTTGCACATAGAAAAGGCCAGCCTGCTGGAAGGGGGGGGGGACTTTTGCACCACTTGCCCTCTGGTTAGAGCAGCCCTGCGTGACAGGGATTCTGCTCAGAATTTTGATGCCAGTGTGAACAACCCTTATAAGGATTGTAATAGAGCAATTTGAAGAACCTATTTTTTTAAAAAAAGGTTTTTTTAAAAGCCATTAAATAAAATAAAAGTTACACAAGTTAGGCTGGGTTCACACTACGTTTTTTGCAATCCATTTTTTTCATCTGTTTTTTTTTGCAAAAACTGATGAAAAAAAATGGATCTCTTTGTGTGCATTCGTTTTTTTAACATACACAAAACTGTAGTCGACCTCATTTTTGTGTCCGTTGCCTTTGTGTGTCCGTTTTGATCAGTTTTTTTTTTTAACCCCTTGCCGCATATGGACGTACCGGCACGTCCAAATCTGCATACAGTTCCTGCAGATGGACGTGCCGGTACGTCCACGGGATGACAGGGGCGCAGGAGCTGCACTCCTGTCATCCCCGGCGGGGCCCGGCTGTCAGTGATAGCTGGGCACCCGCCGCAACTGCCGAGATCCGCGCCGAGCCCGGATCCCGGCAGTTAACCCCTTAGTGACTGCCGATACGGCGGTCACTAATGGGCCGGCGCTGCAGTGCTTTTCATCTCCCCCCACCGTGAATCCACGGTGGGGGGAGATGAAATAAGTGAATCAGACCCCAGATCAGCCCCCCCCCCCCCCCCCTAGTAGCCAGTCACTAATCCCCCTCCCCCGGCGGCCATCGGATCCAAGATGGCCGCCGCCATTGCTGTGAACAGAGTATATCTGTTCACAGCGATGGAAATGTAAAAATGAATTAAAACCCCATGCTCTCCGCCACCGGAGGTAGCGGAGAGCATGGGGCAGTGATCGGGGACCCCCCTGTGGGGTCCAGGGCCGGCCTTAGGGTAAATGGCGCCCTGTGCGAAACCTTTCTTTCGGCGCCCCCCCCCCCCCCCCGACACCTTTAAAGTAACATAAAGCTTCCTGCCCTCCAGACAACACCCATCACCCGACCCCCCTGCCATGCACACAACTACCCACGCCAAACACACAACTACCTTACCCCTCAGCCATACACACAACTACTCTGCCCCCCAGCCATAAATGCAACTACCCCTCCGCCATTCACACATCTACCCCCTCCAGCCATATACACAACAACCAACCCCTCCAGCCATACACACAATCACCACCCCCAGCCCCCAAACAACTACCACCCTCAGCTCCCCAAACTACCACCCCAGCCCCCCACACAGCTACCCACAAATACACACAGACACACACAGTACATGCAGACACTCCACGCCAAGGGTCTATTCATACAAGGGCAGGTACACTAAGGATTTTCTGCAGGTTTGAGTGCAGAAAATCTGCAGTCTATCAGCAAAGTGGAAAGGAAACTTAAAGGGAAACAATCAGCCCAATTGGGCTGATATGGTTCCCAAGAGCTCTGTATAAAGCTCCTGCAGCAGCCGCGGCACGTACCAGCCGCGGCTGCTGCAAAAGCTTTATACCAGAGAAAAACACGTTTTATTCTCTTGGTGCGAGACAGGCAGAGGCAGGGAGGTAGTCATCTGGGTGGCTCACCGTCTGTGTCTAGTCACCACTCTCTGCCTATCAGCACGCCCGGAGGGATGATTGACAGGAAGAGAGGTATGTTACTGGCCTCTATGGCCTCCGCCCAGATGACTACCTTCTCGCTTCTGCCTGTTGTGCGCCTGGGGAATAGAACTCATTTTTCTCCAGTATGAATATTCTGCAGCAACTGCGGCCGGTATGTCCTGCGGCTGCTGCAGGAGCTTCATACAGCGCTCCTGGGAACCATATCAGCCCAGTTGGGCTAATTGGTTCTCTTTAAATGTCTTCTTCTATGTACACACAGACACATGACAGAGAAATGTACACACACACACACACGCCAGAGCTATGTACACACACACACACACACACATGACAGAGAAATGTACACACACACACACACACGCCAGAGCTATGTACACACACACACACACACATGACAGAGCTATCTATACACACACACACACACACACACGCGCCAGAGCTATGTACACACACACACACACATGACAGAGCTATCTATACACACACACACAGACACATGACAGAGCTATGTACACACACACACACACATGCCAGAGCTATGTACACACAGACACACACACATGACAGAGCTATGTACACACACAGACACACACACATGACAGAGCTATGTACACACACAGACACACACACATGACAGAGCTATGTACACACACACATACACGCCAGAGCTATGTACACACACACACTCATGACAGAGCTATCTATACACACACACACAGACACATGACAGAGCTATGTACACACACAGACACATGACAGAGCTATGTACACACACACAGACACATGACAGAGCTATGTACACACACGCCAGAGCTATGTACACACACAGACACACACACATGACAGAGCTATGTACACACACACATACACGCCAGAGCTATGTACACACACACATGACAGAGCTATGTATACACACACACACGCCAGAGCTATGTACACACACACATGACAGAACTATGTATACACACACACGCCAGAGCTATGTACACACACACGACAGAGCTATGTATACACACACACACGCCAGAGCTATGTACACACACACACACACACACACGCCAGAGCTATGTACACACACTCATGACAGAGCTATCTATACACACACACACACAGACACATGACAGAGCTATGTACACACACAGACACATGACAGAGCTATGTACACACACACAGACACATGACAGAGCTATGTACACACACACACACGCCAGAGCTATATACACACACAGACACACACACATGACAGAGCTATGTACACACACACATACACGCCAGAGCTATGTACACACACACACATGACAGAGCTATGTATACACACACACACGCCAGAGCTATGTACACACACACATGACAGAGCTATGTATACACACACATACACGCCAGAGCTATGTACACACACACACGACAGAGCTATGTATACACACACACACGCCAGAGCTATGTACACACACACACGCCAGAGCTATGTACACACACACACTCATGACAGAGCTATCTATACACACACACACAGACACATGACAGAGCTATGTACACACACAGACACATGACAGAGCTATGTACACACACACAGACACATGACAGAGCTATGTACACACACACACGCCAGAGCTATGTACACACACAGACACACACACATGACAGAGCTATCTATACACACACACACACACACACACACGCCAGAGCTATGTACACACACACACACATGACAGAGCTATCTATACACACACACACAGACACATGACAGAGCTATGTACACACACACACACACATGACAGAGCTATCTATACACACACACACAGACACATGACAGAGCTATGTACACACACACACATGCCAGAGCTATGTACACACACAGACACACACACGACAGAGCTATGTACACACACAGACACACACATGACAGAGCTATGTACACACACACATACACGCCAGAGCTATGTACATACACACACTCATGACAGAGCTATCTATACACACACACACAGACACATGACAGAGCTATGTATACACACACACACACGCCAGAGCTATGTATACACACACACACACATGACAGAGCTATGTACACACACACACACATGACAGAGCTATGTATACACACACATGACAGAGCTATGTATACACACACACACACGCCAGAGCTATGTACACACACACACTCATGACAGAGCTATCTATACACACACACACAGACACATGACAGAGCTATGTACACACACAGACACATGACAGAGCTATGTACACACACACAGACACATGACAGAGCTATGTACACACACGCCAGAGCTATGTACACACACAGACACACACACATGACAGAGCTATGTACACACACACATACACGCCAGAGCTATGTACACACACACATGACAGAGCTATGTATACTCACACACACGCCAGAGCTATGTACACACACACATGACAGAGCTATGTATACACACACACGCCAGAGCTATGTACACACACACGACAGAGCTATGTATACACACACACACGCCAGAGCTATGTACACACACACACACACACACACGCCAGAGCTATGTACACACACTCATGACAGAGCTATCTATACACACACACACACAGACACATGACAGAACTATGTACACACACAGACACATGACAGAGCTATGTACACACACACAGACACATGACAGAGCTATGTACACACACACACACGCCAGAGCTATATACACACACAGACACACACACATGACAGAGCTATGTACACACACACATACACGCCAGAGCTATGTACACACACACACATGACAGAGCTATGTATACACACACACACGCCAGAGCTATGTACACACACACATGACAGAGCTATGTATACACACACATACACGCCAGAGCTATGTACACACACACACGACAGAGCTATGTATACACACACACACGCCAGAGCTATGTACACACACACACACGCCAGAGCTATGTACACACACACACTCATGACAGAGCTATCTATACACACACACACAGACACATGACAGAGCTATGTACACACACAGACACATGACTGAGCTATGTACACACACACAGACACATGACAGAGCTATGTACACACACACACGCCAGAGCTATGTACACACACAGACACACACACATGACAGAGCTATCTATACACACACACACACACACACACGCCAGAGCTATGTACACACACACACACACATGACAGAGCTATCTATACACACACACACAGACACATGACAGAGCTATGTACACACACACACACACATGACAGAGCTATCTATACACACACACACAGACACATGACAGAGCTATGTACACACACACACATGCCAGAGCTATGTACACACACAGACACACACACATGACAGAGCTATGTACACACACAGACACACACACATGACAGAGCTATGTACACACACACATACACGCCAGAGCTATGTACATACACACACTCATGACAGAGCTATCTATACACACACACACAGACACATGACAGAGCTATGTATACACACACACACACGCCAGAGCTATGTATACACACACACACACATGACAGAGCTATGTACACACACACACACATGACAGAGCTATGTATACACACACATGACAGAGCTATGTATACACACACACACACGCCAGAGCTATGTATACACACACACACATGACAGAGCTATGTACACACACACACACACATGACAGAGCTATGTATACACACACACAGACACATGACAGAGCTATGTATACACACACACAGACACATGACAGAGCTATGTATACACACACACAGACACGCCGGAGCTATGTACACACACACAGACACGACAGAGCTATGTACACACACACACACACACACAGACACATGACAGAGCTATGTACACACAGAGACACACACAGACAGGCCCATCACACAGACATTCACAGACACTTAGGCCCCCTTCACACGTCCGGAAAAACCATCCGGATTTCCTATCAGGAAATCCGGACGGATTTCCGGACCCATAGACTTTAATTGGTCACGGACACCCTTCCGGATTTTTCCGGAAGGGTGTCCGTTCCGGAAAATATATCCGGAAAAAATAGGACATGTCCTATTTTTGTCCGGAATTCCGTTCCGGACGCCCCCATAGAAGGCTATGGGGGCGCCGGAATCACGGGCACTTTCCTGATGTACATCAGGAAAGTGCCCGTGATTCCGGATGGTTGACAGCCTGCCGGCACCCCCGCTGCCCGAACGCCGCGCCGCCACCACCCAAGGGATCCCTGCACCCGGACATCAGCTGCCGCCGCCTGGTGACCCCGCAGCGCCGCATCGCATCACCCCGCCGCCGCCGCCGCCCGATGACCCAGCGCCGTATCGCATCACGCCGCCGCCCGCTGACCCCGCATCGCATCACCCCGCCGCCCTCTGACCCCGCATCGCATTACCCCGCCGCGCCGCATCGCCCCGCCGCCCGCTGACCCCGCATCGCATTACCCCTCCGCGCCGCATCGCCCCGCCGCCGTATCGCATCACCCCGCCGCTGCCGCCCGATGACCCCGCCGCCGCATGACATCACCCCGCCGATGACCCCGCCGCATCGCATCATCACCGCCGCCGCCGCCCGATGACCGCGCCGCATCGCATCACCCCGCCGCCACCCCGACCTCTGTTCCCCTCCCTCTCCGAGTCCGCAGCAGCTTGCACCCGCCCGCCCGGGACTCCCACCAGCTGCCGCCGCTGTTCTTCCGCCGCCGACAGGTGAGATACACAGCCCTCTCCCCCCCAATACTAAAACTCCCAACATGTCCTGCTAACAGGCCATGATGGGAGTTGTACTTCTGCAGCCTGTGGCCATCTAGGTTGCAGGAGTACAACTCTCATCATGTCCCTGTTGACAGGTCATGATGGGAGTTGTACTTCTGCAGCCTGTGGCCATCTAGGTTGCAGAAGTACAACTCTCATCATGCCCCTGTTGGAAACACTTTTTTTTTACTCATCAGGAAATCCTGAAGGTTTTTCCTGATGGTTTCCTGATGGTAAAAACGGATTACTGTCAGGAAATCCTGATACTATCCTGATGACATTTGAGGTCTCCTGATCAGGATTTCCTGACAGTAAAAACTGACACGGACGTGTGAATGGGGCCTTACTTTTCATGCTGGCCTCGGCTCCAGGCCTGCACTTATCTCCATCTTCCTCTCCTCATGACTTTGCAGCCTGCAGGCCTCCCCCTTACCTTCTGCACCGACTGCAGAGCTGTATAAAGGAGGGGGCAGACATCACTGCAGGGGGAGGGGGACCAGGACAGAGAAGAGGGGGCCACAGCTCTTCACTGGATCTTCTGTGGTATGTCCAGCCTGGGAGCTGCTGAGAGGGAGGGGGGCATCCACGGAGAGTGCAGGAGGGGGAGGGGGGATGGAGCCGGTCTCTTCCCTATGTCTGGCAGCTGCTGGAGCCTCCTCAATCCAGCAGGGGCCCTCAGCAAGCCCACCAGGCATGAAAGAGGGCAGGCGGCCAGCTGGAAGGGCGCTCCAGCAGACAGGCAGCATATCTAACGTCCATAGATGTGCAGTGCAGCTCTCTGTCTGCCAGAGCGCCCCCTAGCTGGCCGGGAGTGAGGCGCCCTGTGCAAGTGCACAGGTCGCACACCCCAAAGGCCGGCCCTGGTGGGGTCCCGGAACAGGCGATCGGCGGTATATACTATATACCGCCGATCGCCTGTTTACAGTGCAGGGATGCACTTTTTATCCCCTGTCACCATCAATGATTGGTGACAGGGGATAAAAAGTGTCAGGGTCCGTCCCCCAAGTCGCCCCCTGTCACCCCCGTCCCCCAGTCACCCCCCCTTCCCCATATACGTTACCTGATCCTGGAGCTCCGTCCTCCTCGACGTCCTGGCTGGTTATGAAGTGCGCATGCGCTACATAACCAGCTAACTCTGAAAATTTAAACGACAGAGACCAATTTGGTCTCTGTCACTGAACTATGATTACTGTGATAGAAAATATCACAGTAATCATAGTAATACAGTGAAAATGAATGTGTAAAGTACAAAAAGTGACAAACACACAAAAAAATAAAACACACTTTTTATTATAGTAATAATTGCAGTTTACTCCTAAATTACCCCTAACCCCCCCAGATTACCCGTAACTACGGCAGGTTGCCCGTAACCCCCCCCAGGTTGTCCGTAATCACGTCAGATTGCACGTAACCCCCCAGATTACACGTAACCACCGCACGTTGCCCATAACCACCGCACGTTGCCTGTAACCACCGCACGTTGCCCGTGACCCCCTCCAGATTGTCTGTAATCACCCCAAATTACATGTACCCACCCCAGATTACCTATAAGCACTTCAGTTTATCCGTAACAAATCTAGATTGTCTGTAACCCCCCCCCCCAGGTTGCCCTAACCACCGCAGGTTGCCGTAATCATGCCAGATTACATGTAACCCCCCCAGATTGCACGCAACCACCGCAGGTCGCCTCTGACCACCGCACCTTGCCACTGACCACCCCAAATTGCCAATGACCCCCTCCAGATTGCCCGTAACCACGCCAGATTACAGGTACCCACCTCAGATTACCTATGAGCACTTCAGTTTATCCGTAACCACCCCAGATTGCCCGTAACCACCCCACGTTGCCCGTAACCACCTCATGTTTTCCGTAACCACAGCAGGTTGCCTGTAACCACCCTAGATTGCCTGTAACCACAGCAGGTTGTCTGTGACCACAGCCGGTTGTCCGTATCCTTGTCAGGTTGCCTGTAACCACCCCAGGTTGTCCGTATCCACGTCAGGTTTCCTGTAACCACCCCAGGTTGCCTGTAACCACCCCAGGTTGCCTGTAACCACAGCAGGTTGTCCGTATCCACGCCACGTTGCCTGTAACCACCCCAGGTTGTCCGTATCCACGTCAGGTTGCCTGTAACCACAGCCGGTTGTCCGTATCCTTGTCAGGTTGCTTGTAACCACCCCAGGTTGCCTGTAACCACCCAAGGTTGTCCGTATCCACGTCAGGTTGCCTGTCACCACCCCAGGTTGTCTGTAACCACAGCCGGTTGTCTGTATCCTTGTCAGGTTGCCTGTAACCACCCAGAGGTTGCCTGTAACCACCCCAGGTTGTCCGTATCCACGTCAGGTTGCCTGTAACCACCCCAGAATTGTCTGTAACCACAGCAGGTTGTCCGTATCCATGCCACGTTGCCTGTAACCACCCCAGGTTGTCTGTAACCACAGCAGGTTGTCCGTATCCACCCCACGTTGCCCGTAACCACCCCAGGTTGTCTGTAACCACAGCAGGTTGTCCGTAACCACCCCACGTTAACTGTAACCACCCCAGGTTGCCTGTAACCACCCAAGGTTGTCCGTATCCACGTCAGGTTGCCTGTGACCACCCCAGGTTGTCTGTAACCACAGCCGGTTGTCTGTATCCTTGTCAGGTTGCCTGTAACCACCCCAGGTTGCCTGTAACCACCCCAGGTTGTCCGTATCCACGTCAGGTTGCCTGTAACCACCCCAGGTTGTCTGTAACCACAGCAGGTTGTCCGTATCCACGCCACGTTGCCTGTAACCACCCCAGGTTGTCTGTAACCACAGCAGGTTGTCCGTATCCACCCCACGTTGCCCGTAACCACCCCAGGTTGACCATATCCACCCTAGATTGTCTGTAACCACAGCAGGTTGTCTGTAACCACAGCAGGTTGTCCGTATGCACGCCACGTTGCCCGTAACCACCCCAGGTTGCCTGTGACTACCCCATGTTCACCGTAACCACCCCAGGTTGTCCGTATCCACCCCAGATTACCCGTAACCACCCCATGTTCACCGTAACCACCCCAGGTTGTCCGTATCCACCCCAGATTACCCGTAACCACCCCAGGTTGCCCGTAACCACCTCCAGATTACCCGGAACCACCCCAGACTGTCCGTAACCACCCCACGTTACCTGTAATCTCATTTTCTTTATTGTATTTTAGTAACTGCGCTATTCTAATAACTATTACTAGCTGCGGTTTTGCTCCAGCAAATTGGCGCTCCTTCCCTTCTGAGCCCTGCTGTGTGCCCATACAGTGGTTTATGCCCACATATGGGGTACTGTTCTACTCAGGAGAACCTGCGTTACAGATTTCGGGGTACATTTTTTCTCCTGTTCCTTGTGAAATTTTAATATTTCAAACTAAATGAACTAAATTTTTACTGGCCAATTTTGAATACTTTCCTCCAATACCTGTGGGGTCAAAATGCTCATCCTACCCCAAGATGAATTCTTTTAGGGGTGCACTTTCCAAAATGGGGTGTCTTATGGGGGGGGTTCACTCCGCTGGCACTACAGGGGCTCTGCAAACGCACCTGGCTCTCAGAAACCTCTTCAGAAAAATCTGCACTGAAAATGCTAATTGGCGCTTCTTTCCTTCTGAGCCCGGCTGTGTGCCTATACAGGGGTTTATGCCCACATATGGGGTACCGTTGTACTCAGGAGAACCTGCGTTACAGATTTTGGGGTGAATTTTCTCTCCTGCTCCTCAATAAATTGAGAAATTTCAAACTAAAGGAATATATTATTGGAAAAATTGGTGTTTTTTATTTTTACTGTCTACTTTTGAATACTTTCCTCTAATAGCTGTGGGGTCAACATGGTCACCACACCCCAAAATGAATTCTCTGAGGGGTGCACTTTCCAAAATGGGGTGACTTATGGGGAGATTTTACTCCGCTGGCACTACAGGGGCTCTGCAAATGCACCTGGCGCTCAGAAACTTCTACAGCAAAATCTGCATTGAAAAAGCTAATTGGCGCTCCTTCCCTTCTGAGCTCCGCTGTGTGCCCTTGCAGAGGTTTATGCTCACATATGAGGTACCGTTCTACTCAGGAGAACCTGCGTTATAAATTTTGTGGTAATTTTTTTCTCTTGTTTCTCGTGAAATTGAGAAATTTCAAACTAAACGAACATATTATTGGAAAAATTCGAGTTTTTCATTTTTACTGTCTAATTTTGAATACTTTCCTCTAATACCTGTGGGGTCAAAATGCTCATCTTACCCCAAGATGAATTCTCGGAGGGGTGTACTTTCCAAAATGGGGTGACTTATGGA
This sequence comes from Dendropsophus ebraccatus, assembly GCF_027789765.1. Taxonomy (NCBI): domain Eukaryota; kingdom Metazoa; phylum Chordata; class Amphibia; order Anura; family Hylidae; genus Dendropsophus; species Dendropsophus ebraccatus. The sequence goes on from NC_091455.1 coordinate 128,480,250, forward strand.
GAGATTTTACTCCGCTGGCACTACAGGGGCTCTGCAAACGCACCTGGCGCTCAGAAACTTCTACAGCAAAATCTGCATTGAAAAAGCTAATTGGCGCTCCTTCCCTTCTGAGCCCTGCTGTGTGCCCATGCAGCGGTTTATGCCCACATATGGGGTACCATTGTACTCAGAAGAACCTGCGTTATAAATTTTGGGGTAATTTTTTTCTCTTGTTCCTCGTGAAATTGAGAAATTTCAAACTAAGCGAACATATTATTGGAAAAATTCGAGTTTTTAATTTTTACTGTCTAATTTTGAATACTTTCCTCTAATACCTGTGGGGTCAAAATGCTCATCCTACCCCAAGATTAATTCTTTGAGGGGTTTACTTTCCAAAATGGGGTGACGTTTGGGCGGGTTCTATTCTGCTGACACCACAGGGGCTCTGCAAATGCACCTGGTGCTCAGAAACTTCTTCAGCAAAATCTGCATTGGAAAAGCTAATTGGCGCTCCCTTCCTTCTGAGCCCCGCTGTGTGCCCATACAGTGGTTTACGCCCACATATGGGGTACCGTTGTACTCAGGAGAACCTGCGTTACAAATTTTGGGGTGCTTTTTCTATCATGTTCCTTTTTAAAATGAGAAACTTTAAAATTTTCCAATAATATATACGTTTAGATTAATTTTCCATTTTTTTACGGCCTAATGGTGAATACTTTGCTCCAGCCCCTGTAGGGTTAAAATGCTCATTATACCCCTAGATTAATTCTTTAAGGTGTGTAGTTTCCAAAATGGGGTCACTTATGGGGGTTTCCAGTATACAAGCCTCCTAAATCAACTTAAAAAAAGAACTGGTCCCTAAAAAAATCAGTTTGGGAAACTTTCACGAAAATGTGGTAATTTGCTGATAAATTTCTAAGCCCCGTAACACCCTAAAAAAGTAAAATATGTTTATGAAATGAAGCCAGAATAAAGAGGACATATTGGTAATGTGACTTAGTAACTAATTTATGTGCTACAACTTCCTTTTTTTAGAAGCAGAGAATTTCAAAGTTCATAAAATGCTAATTTTTTTTATTTTTCATGATATTTTGATGTTTTTCACAAAAAACACACAAAGTAGTGACCAAATTTTGCCACTAATATAAAGTGCCATATCTGACGAAAAAACTATCTCAGAATCGCTAGCATACGTTAAAGCATCAATAAGCTATGAGCGCATAAAGTGAGACAGGTCAGATTTTGAAAAATGAGCCTGGTCATTAAAGGGAACCTGTCACCCCCCGTGTCGGGGTGACAGGCTCCCGACCCCGTTAGAGCCCCCTATACTCACCTAATCCCGCCGGGTCCCGCTTCTGGAGGTGGTCGGGTGACGGAGATCTCAGCCGCTGCAGCCCGGCGCGTGCGCTGAGAGATGAGTCCAACACCCATAGAGAATGACACGAGAGTCCAGCGCTCCGTCATTCTCTATGAGCGTTGGACTCATCTCTCAGCGCGCGCGCCGGGCTTCAGCGGCTGAGATCTCCGTCACCCGACCACCTCCAGAAGCGGGACCCGGCGGGATTAGGTGAGTATAGGGGGCTCTAACGGGGGGTCGGGAGCCTGTCACCCAGGCACGGGGGTGACAGGTTCCCTTTAAGGCCCAAATAGGCTTAGTCTTGAAGGGGTTAATAATGGAAAAACTGATCAAAACGGATGTAAACAAAGCGATCCGTTTTTTTCATCCGTTGACAAAAATAGATTGCAAAAACGTACTGTAAACCCAGCGTTACCTATGGTTGCCCCACACAAGCTCCACAACCAGATGGGTGAAAAGAATAGCGTTCTCTAAATGAGACATTTTTCATTCTTTATTTAACATTTTCAAATATACAGAGATGACACTTTGGCCCCCCAAGAGATCAAATACTATTGTGCACCATAGCATCCGCTAGGTTGGCTCACCCATGCTCAGTTCAACTGCAATCTCCTGACCTGTCCCATTAGTATTGGCAGCAGCTAATCTGACTGCGACAGGACAGTGTGGCATTAAAACAGGCACCAGGCTTGAGGCCTCTTCAATTAGTCACCCCAGCCAATGTCTGGACAGCGAGGGGAAGGTGCCGGAAGCGGTGGGAGGCTGCAGCATTCAGGTACCAGGCACGGCAGCGGGGAGCAGAAGGCCCATATGTGCATTAAACCACGCACCAGCATCTGTTCAAATGGATAGATTCTGTTATGATTGTTTAACTGTCTTGTTCTTCTATCATTTTGCCCATTTTGATTTTATTTAATCTCTTCATGTCATAAACCCATACAGTATCTATTCCTTCTCCTGAAATATGGTCTGGAATCCAGTGCGGAAAAGGAAAACGGCAAGCAATAATTCTTGCAGTGTGAGACAACTCCATTTCAAGTTTTGTTTCTAGTTGTGGCATCTGTAAGCAAAGAAAGAAGTGGATTATAATTTGTATTCAAATGAAATGAAGATAATTAGCATGGAGCGCTGTGGATAAAGATTAGGAGGGAAAGGGCGGTGGATCTATCTGAAACAGTACGTTCAAATGTAATTAACCCACTGTGGATATAATTAATATAAATAGCTGATAGCCACTACTGATTAAGTATGTGTGGCTGTCCTAAAAACATTCATGTGTTGTACTTTTAGATTGAACATAGCCTAACACATGTATGTTTTACAATAATTTTCTGTCGAGATGCATGTGTTGCTGTTGGACAGACGATGGATTACTAAGAGAAACATCTCATATGTTCCTGCAGTCCGCTTCTACCCGGGTCCCGCTCGCTCTAGCTTCAGAGCGGCCTGTCAGCTGACAGGCTGGATCACAGGCCGTGGCGGTCCCGGCCTGTGATTGGCTGAGCGGACTGCCAGCTGACAGGCCGCTCTGAAGCTAGAGAGCGCGGGACCTGTGGAGAAGCGGACCGCAGAAGCAGCCCTGGAGCGTGGATAGGTAATGTATGTACAAATAGATGAAGAATATACGCAGCTTATTTACTGCTGCGATACGCAGCAAATACGCAACAAACACGTCGCAAATACGCAGCAGATTAGATCTAAATAACTGAACACAGCATCAAATCTGCACCACCAAATCTGCTACGTTTTTTCTGCGTATACGGTGTGTGGGTTTGTACCCTATGTGTTTTTATGAACTAATACTTTGAAATAAAGACTTTTGTTATATATTTCTTCATCTATTTGTGCAATTTTTTTGGTTTTCTTTGGTACAGTTGTTGCACTTTAGGATATTGTTGGCAGGACTTTTGTTGGGGTTGTAGGTAATGTATGTAGTTTAAAGGGGTTGTCCGGCGATAAAAAATTATTCACAGAATAACACACATTACAAAGTTATACAACTTTGTAATGTATGTTATGTCTGTGAATGGCCCCCTTCCCCGTGTTTCCCCCCACCCACGCTAGACCCGGAAGTGTGGTGCATTATACTCACCGCATCTCGTGTCGTCCACGGTCTCCGATCCTCAGCAGTGACGTCTTCTTCGGGAGGCCGGCGGATCTTCCCGAGTGCCGGCAACCCTCTGCAGCGTCATCCGAAGCTCAGCCGCGATTGGCTGAGCATAACTGTGCTCAGCCAATCGCGGCTGAGCAGCTGATGACGTGGCCGCGTCATCAGCCGCTCAGCCGCGATTGGCTGAGCACAGTTATGCTCAGCCAATCGCGGCTGAGCTTCGGATGACGCTGCAGAGGGCGGCTGGCACTCGGGAAGATCCGCCGGCCTCCCGAAGAAGACGTCACTGCTGAGGATCGGAGACCGTGGTCGGCACGTGACAGGTAATGTATAGCGCACCACACTTCTGGGTACACGGGTGGGGGTGGTGGGACACGGGGAAGGGGGCCATTCATAGACATAACATACATTACAAAGTTGTATAACTTTGTAATGTGTGTTATTCTGTGAATAATTTTTTATCGCCGGACAACCCCTTTAAGCAAGGGCAGCAAGGACATTGATAACTATGTGCTTGCAGCCCTTGTTAAACGATTATCGGGCCGTGTAATAGGCCCAGTAAACGAGCGACGATCTAGCAGATCGCTGCTCGTTTACAGGTATTATCGGGCCCCCATCGGCCCGTGTAATACCACCCTTACTATAAATTCGCTCATCTCTACTCATAAAGTATCAAGTACCCTAAAGCTAGCATCTCTCCTTGCTAGCATCACTCCTGTGCATCAAGCTCGATGTCTGGGGGTTATGCTATAACTCTGATCTATCCTTCACTCCCTATATCCAAGCTCTTACACGCTCCTGTCATCTTCATCTCAAAAACATCTCTAGAATCCACATATTTCTCACCACTGACACAGCTCAGACTCTTACTGTCGCCCTGATCCACTCCCGTCTTGACTACTGTAACTCCCTACTAATCGGTCTTCCTTTCTCTAAGCTCTCCCCTTTCCAGTCTATCCTGAACTCAGCAGCCAGACTCATCGTTATACTGGTGTCTCCCCCCCCCCCTTTGCCAGTCACTGCACTGGTTACCCATTAAATCCAGAACACAGTTCAAACTCCTCACCAATAAAGCTCTCCACAACTCTACCCCTCCATACATCTCCTACCTCATCTCCGCCTACCATCCTTCCTGTGCTCTACGCTCTGCTAATGATCTCACACTAGCCTCTTCTTTAATCAGAACCTCTCACTCCCGCCACCAAGACTTCTCTCGTGCTGCACCAGTTCTCTGGAATGCCCTTACCAAAGACCTCAGACTTATTTCCAACACCCACAGTTTCAAGCGTGCCCTGAAGACTCATCTCTTCAGGTGCACTTAAAACGTTCCCTAATCTTGTCTCCCTCTCTGCCAACCCTTCTCTATCCTCTCTATAACCTGTTCGGTGCCATCTACATTGTACTCGCTACCTGAACTCAGAAAATGTCGTGTGACTGGCTCGCCCAATCACCTATAGGCACTTTAAGACTTTATGTACAAGGACTGGAACATTGACAAATAAAGCACTTGTTGCCTCTCGTATCACCTCCAGTCCTCCTAGTCTGTACGCTCTTGCGAGCAGGTCTCTATTATGTTATGTTTTTATTTTAATTTATTTATTGTATAATTTAATATAACTATAACCCGTATTGCACTTCTGTATTTAAAAAAAAATGCTGCGGAATCTGTTGCAGTTATACAAATAAATATTATTATTATTATTATTATTATTATTATTATTAATGCTACGACCATACACTGTGCTTCCTAATTTGGAAGCTGCCTTTCTATGGGACAAATAGTTAAATAGATGGAAACAATTAAAAAAAATTACTTACCATCTGTGGTACTCCAAATATGACTACATTTGTGTACTGTGAAAAACTAACCTACAAAAAAATTGAAAAAATAATTAGTAAGTGGAATTGACTGTTTTCAGTTGTAGTTCAACATTTAAGATAGCATGACTATATAAAATCTATAAACAAGCTTTAAAAAAAAAAAAAAAAAAAAAGACAGTTGCAATACAACACATGGGGGCACTTTCTGGGGGGGACCGGGGAGGAGGTGGCTGAAATAAAAGACGTCCACTCACCTCCCCGGTTCCAGCGGCGGGTCACTCATCGCGGCGCTCCGTCTCAGGGCCGCTCAGCCACTCAATGAAGGAGGTGGGATCCGAGCGGACTTCGAACGGATCCCGCCTCCTTCACTAAGTGGCTGAGCGGCCCTGAGACATAGCGTCTCGGGCGGCGTCAGACACCAGGAAGCGGCCAGGGACCGGAGCGCCGTGATGAGTGACCCGCCGCTGTAACCGGGGAGGTGAGTGGACGTCTTTTATTTCAGCCACCTCCTCCCCGGTCCCCCCCAAAAAGTGCCCCCACACTGGATAACCCCTTTAAATCATTAGTCCAGGGAAAACAAAAATTGCTCTGGGGGTGGAGTAAAAATAGTAAACAAGCTAAAGCTGCGGACCAGCGTTATCTTCTATGGGCTGCCTAGACGATCTAGTGATTACCCAGGCAGCACCAGTGCAGCTCCCTACGGCACCCTGGCTCTTATCCCCTTGCTGCAGGTGTGTGGTAGTGAGCGGGGAACGAGGAGCGAGCTGACCTGAAAAGTCAGCACTCGTTTGCCCCATGTAATAGAGCTTAAAGGGGAACTCCACATAAGGAAAACTGATTTCTATTTAAAGTTACATAGATGTGTCTATATAATGTATTACCATATCTGTGCCAATCCACTTTGTCTCTTGCTCCCTCTGCTCCCCGCCTAGCAAACACACACGATGTGAGACAGAGGCATGTAATCTCTGTCTCACATTGTGTGTGTTTGCAAGGCACCGTCTGATGATGCAGACAGGGGGCAGGGCGTGATGTCACAGGAGGCTTGGCTTAATCCCCTGAGTGATTCAACATCTCTGACCAGCCCCTCTAGCCTTTAGGGTCCATTTAGACAGAAAGATTATTTGACAGATTATCTGCCAAAGATTTGAGGTCAAAGCCAGAAGCAGACTATAAACAGAGATCAGGTCATAAAGGAAAGCCTGAGATTTCTCCTCTTTTCAAATCCATTCCTGGCTTTGGCTTCAAATCTTTGGCAGATAATCTTTCTGTGTAAATGGACCCTACGTCTGCACCTGAGCAGGCAAGGTGTGACAGAAGCAGCTGCTGCAACTTCACTGTGCAAAAGTCTGCATTAAAATTTGGGCTATGTTCACACATGTTGGAGCCTCATTGCAGCACTGCAGAGTCTTCACAGAAATGATGCAGTAACACAGTAGCACAGAGGATCAGAGCCGGCACTGCCAATCCCACCTGGACAAAAAACTAGGCATAACGAGTATATGCCATGTGAGATAATATTGGATAAAGTCCTTATTGTGGGGATCAACTTCAAAGATATAAGATGCTTGATCATAATACGTGTGTGGATATGAAAAGAAAAATTTAATTCAAAAGGTTCTTTATTCCAATATCGGCGTTACAGGTAGTAACAATGTGCTGTGTGGTGTTACAGGTAGAGAATACAGCGTACTGTGTGGTGTTACAGGTAGAGAATACAGCATGCTGTGTGGTGTTACATGTAGAGAATACAGTGTGATGTTACATGTAGAGAATACAGTGTGTTGTGTGGTGTTACAGGTAGAGAATACAGCGTGCTGTGTGGTGTTACAGGTAGAGAATACAGCGTGCTGTGTGGTGTTACAGGTAGAGAATACAGTGTGCTGTGTGGTGTTACAGGTAGAGAATACAGTGTGCTGTGTGGTGTTACAGGTAGAGAGTACAGTGTGCTGTGTGGTGTTACAGGTAGAGAATACAGTGTGCTGTGTGGTATTACAGGTAGAGAATACAGTGTGCTGTGTGGTGTTACAGGTAGAGAGTACAGTGTGCTGTGTGGTATTACAGGTAGAGAATACAGCGTACTGTGTGGTGTTACAGGTAGAGAATACAGTGTGCTGTGTGGTGTTACAGGTAGAGAGTACAGTGTGGTGTTACAGGTAGAGAATACAGTGTGCTGTGTGGTGTTACAGGTAGAGAATACAGTGTGCTGTGTGGTGTTATAGGTAGAGAATACAGCGCGCTGTGTGGTGTTATGGGTAGAGAATACAGCGTGCTGTGTGGTGTTACAGGTAGAGAATACAGTGTGCTGTGTGGTGTTACAGGTAGAGAATACAGCATGCTGTGTGGTGTTACATGTAGAGAATACAGTGTGATGTTACATGTAGAGAATACAGTGTGTTGTGTGGTGTTACAGGTAGAGAATACAGCGTGCTGTGTGGTGTTACAGGTAGAGAATACAGTGTGCTGTGTGGTGTTACAGGTAGAGAGTACAGTGTGCTGTGTGGTGTTACAGGTAGAGAATACAGTGTGCTGTGTGGTATTACAGGTAGAGAATACAGTGTGCTGTGTGGTGTTACAGGTAGAGAGTACAGTGTGCTGTGTGGTATTACAGGTAGAGAATACAGCGTACTGTGTGGTGTTACAGGTAGAGAATACAGTGTGCTGTGTGGTGTTACAGGTAGAGAGTACAGTGTGGTGTTACAGGTAGAGAATACAGTGTGCTGTGTGGTGTTACAGGTAGAGAATACAGCGTGCTGTGTGGATGTTACAGGTAGAGAATACAGCATGCTGTGTGGTGTTACAGGTAGAGAATACAGTGTACTGTGTGGTGTTACAGGTAGAGAATACAGTGTGCTGTGTGGTGTTACAGGAAGAGAATACAGCGTGCCGTGTTTTGTTACAGGTAGAGAATACAATGTGCTGTGTGGTGTTACAGATAGAGAATACAGCACGCTGTGTGGTGTTACAGGTAGAAAATACAATGTGCTGTGCGGTGTTACAGGTAGAGAATACAGTGTGCTGTGTGGTGTTACAGGTAAAGAATACAGCATGCTGTGTGGTGTTACAGGTAGAGAATACAATGTGCTGTGCGGTGTTACAGGTAGAGAATACAGTGTGCTGTGTGGTGTTACAGGTAAAGAATACAGCATGCTGTGTGGTGTTACAGGTAGAGAATACAATGTGCTGTGCGGTGTTACAGGTAGAGAATGCGGTGTACTGTGTGGGTTGGACAACAATGATATGATAAAGTACTGCAATTACTTCAGTAACACAATGAAACTGCAATGTGTAAACACAGCCTAGATGTTTTGCAACAGATTTGGGTGGGGAATGGGCAGTGTGGAGGACTGTGATGAACGGCATCCACAACCAATGCATTCTGGAACCTGTAGTACTGTGTACAACTGCTCAACCAGGAAGTACAGCCACAAAATACAGAACAAAATCTCCTAAAACAAATGGATTTTTAGTAGTTTCAAAACTGGGTTAGACAGGTAAGCACAATGGTATTTGCTTCTGCAGCAAGTTTATTTTTCCCCCTCTACCTGGAGTTCTCAATTAAGGCAAAGATATAAAGCAAATTCTCCTCTATGTGTGTGTGCAGTGGATGCAGCAAGCCTCCAGCCATCATGTTCTAAAGAACTCATTATTAACTACATTTTCACCATACACAAAGGAAAACTTTTAACAATGCCAGATACCTACAGAGGTCAAACATAGGCCCAGATTTATCAGCTCTCTTTTAGCATCTGCACCAAAGGAACTACCCGCTCAGCCAGTCAGTACTGCAGTTGTGCCCCGCCTCAGTCACTGATTAGCTGTGCAGGTATTTCTGAGAGACATCACAGGATCTGGACCGCACTACTGGACCATGAGCGGTGATGCTGCACTGCAGGGCCATGGGGACAGGTAAATAGGACCTCTTTATTATGTGCCTAAAATACTCCTTTAATTTCTGCCTCTCTCCCAAACACAAACACAGCCTGCTGCAGTCATACCACACTGAAGAAAAACACAAAGAGGCACATTTATCAAATGCGCCCAGAGATACGCCATGGAAAAGGCGCAGATTTTTGTTGTATTCAGCCTGCTGTGGTGTACAGCCTGCTGGCCTGATGGGCACACAGGGAGAGGCGGCATGACGGGGAAGCACTTATTTAAAGCAAATGTACCAACTGGTAGTTTTTTTTATGAATAGACCGGTGACGGCGCGGGGATGCCGGAGCTGCAGACCGGGTCCTGCGCACAACGCCAGTCTATTCCTACGCAGCGGCCTGGCATGAAGCACTGGAGGCAGGCCAGCCGGCCCCCAGTGTGGCGAAACCTCTCCATTCTATGATTTATTTTAATGGAGGCGTGTCACAGAGGAAGGGAGATCGTCAGTTTGGGGGGGTGGGCTCATCCTCAGTGCTTCATGCTGGGCCGGTGCCTGGGAATAGACTGGCACAGTGCGCGGAATCAGGCCGCAGTTCAAAAAAAGGACCGCGGCACCGGCATCTGTCTATTCCTATAAAAAACTTAAATAATGTACCTGATGGTACATTTGCTTTTAACAGAAGCAGGTGTAGATTTCTGTGCCAGTGGTATCCATATGCTCAGGTCCCGCCAGATTTACTAAGAGACATGCCCCTTTGCGTATCTGGGGGGTAGAATGGGGGCAGGGCCTAATTAAAAAGGCCCCCACAATCTTCTCCCAGAGAGAACAACCCACATAGAGGGCAGCATTTACTGCTACACTAATTAGGGCTTCTTATCCTACTTCTCTAGATTTTACAGGATATCTTCTTATGCTGCTCATATACAATCATACAGCATCCAGGAAGAGAAAAAGCACAGACTCCTTCAACACAATGGACTCTTCCAGTTTAGGAACAAGCTGCCAAATAGTGGACTCCAACTTTTCCCCAACCACCCTTATCTAATAGGGCCAGTGCTTTATTACTAATATATGGAGGAGATACTTCTCCCTGTATAATTAAATGTTTGTGAGAAAGTGTTCATATATTTCCTTTTTTTTTTATATAAGGTGCTTAGATTGATAGAACATAAATATATTAATGAGGAACTCCAAGCCTCTGCACGGCAGCCCAGCAGACTAACTGACTACCAGAGTGCCAGGTGTCCTGAGGACATTTATAGCTGTGTGACATGTCACATTGTGTTGCTGGAAGCTCCCGTCACCACCCTCAGGTAGACAATCAGCATGTATGGTGTGCATGATCTGCAAATATGGATGCATAATCAAATCTGTGGAGTGCCTTCCACATGGATGAGTGGGCCCAGAGAATGCTATGAAAATGTTCTCCAGACTGTAATGCTGCCATTGCCAGCTTGCCTGACATGACAACATCCATCAAAGAAACAGAAGATTGTCGGCAGAAAAGGACCACTGGGTCCATCTAGTCTGCCCTTTTAGTATTTTCTTTCTTATTATTTTAGGATAGATATATGTCTATCCCAGGCATGTTTAAATTCTGTTATTGTAGATTTACCAACCACCTCTGCTGGAAGTTTGTTCCAGGTATCTACTACTCTTTCAGTAAAATAATATTTTCTTACATTGCTTCTGATCTTTCCCCCAACTAACCTCTCACTGTGTCCTCTTGTTCTTGAGCTCAGGTTTTTTACTAAAAACACTCCCCTCTTGAACCTTATTTAGTCCCTTAACATACTTAAAGGTTTCAATCATGTCCCCCCTTTCCCGTCTTTCCTCCAGACTATACAGATTCAAATCTTTAAGTCTTTCCTGATATGGTTTATGCCTCACACCCTCCACCATTTTTGTAGCCCGTCTTTAGACCGTTCTATTTTATCAATGTCCTTTTTAGGTGAGGTCTCCAGAACTGGACACAGTATTCCAGATGTGATGTCACCAGAGCTCTATACAGCGGGATCACAATCTCCCTCTTCCTACTGGTTATACCGCTAGCTATACACTAGAGGTATAACCAGTATAACCATTCGAAGAGGCTGAAAACATGACTTATCTAAGGTAATATTTTGTCAATCATCGGAGGCCCAATTTTCTGCCAATACAACTTTGATAGTAGAAGTCTAGCGACCATCCATCTGCTTTAGAAAGTAAGGTGGCAAAATAAAAAGAGGACCTAGAGATTGCGCTCTAGACAACCTGATAACTGGATCCAGAAAACTCATGGGAAATAACGCATTTCAGGGTCATGGACACTTCAAATCAACGTCAGCACAGAAAATTGCTGCAGGGTGTGCAGTCTAAATAATATCCACACGGCTGCAACTGTATCCTGCTATGAATTTTCTCATGCACATCATTTTTTTCACCCACCCCCGCCGTGGCAACTTTGAAAAAAAATTACCTGTCCAGACTTTCCTTTAGGTTACAAACCCACTTGGCGGGTCTGCAGCGAGTCTCCATGCTGCGTTTTTGCAGCGAGACTCGCTGCAGATCCCGGCCCTATGCTTTTAATGGCAGACAAACACGCAGCAGGGATGTACATCCCTGCTGCGAGTTTGTCTGCAGCCCTCCCCATTAACCCCCCGGCCGCCGGAGCTGATACTTCACCTGATCCCGGCTCCGGCGGTTCCCGATGTCTTCAGCAAGCCGGAGCGGGGACCAGGTGAAGTATATGCTCCAGCCAGCAGCCCGCAGCCCCGGCCACCCGATCGCCCCCCTGCAGCCCCGGCCGCCCGATCGCCCCCCCCCCCCCCCCCCGCAGCCCCGATCGCCCCCCCCCCCCCCCCCCCCGCAGCCCCGATCGCCCCCCCGCAGCCCCGGCAGCCCGATCGCCCCCCCCGCAGCCCCGGCCGCCCGATCGACCCCCCCGCAGCGCCGATCGCCCCCCCGCAGCCCCGGCCACCCGATCGCCCCCCCGCAGCCCCTAATAATTTAGCATTCTGTGGGAGGGAGCAGGATTTGTAAAGAGTGCATCAGGCGTACACCAGCAAAAAGGCTTTTGCTCAGAGGCGGACTTATCACTTGTGCAGCCTGTTCAGCTGCACAGGGGCCCAGGCCAATAGAGGGGCCTGCCAGGCTCAGACTCTAAAGTGTCAGCTCAGCATGGCACATATCTGTAGTGGGTCCCCCAGGCGGTATCAGCACCCGGGAAGTGCGGGCCCCCTGCTCCTGTGGAGCCCACTTAGTGACTGGATGCTGTGCCCAGCTGGGGCTGGTTCTCCTCTATCCTCCTTTCCTCCTGCAGGCTGCTACAGCCCCTCCCTCTCCTGTACTCCACTGTCTGGTATACCTTGTGTGAGGAGGAGAGGAGAGAGAGTGTGTGATGACAGGGGCTGGAGGGATCCTGCAGGGTTATGGCTGCCAGGGACAGGACTGGGAAGAGGATCAACAGCAGCAGCTCTGACCGTGAGTGCTTATTGTCAGTGTGTCTGTCAGGCTGCTGGAAGTTGTAAGATAGACGGTGGACTGTGTAAGAGAAAGCACAGAGCCCCACCACCACCACCACCACCACTTCCCCTTTTAAAGCTGTAAGTTTTATTGTAAGTTTATGCCTGTTTTGCCAATAACTCTGCCCCCCTTCCCCCTGCAGCATGGTTGTTTTTCTCTTTAATCTCCCCTAAGCAGCCACATACAGTACATGTATGCCACATGTGCAGCCACATATAGTAGATCTATCCCACCTGTGCCCCAACAGTGATCAAGGGCCCATTTGTTCTATCCCCTATTAGTGCTGTTCTGGGGGTCACTTCCACACTCTGAGCTATATACTCTCATCCCCCACACAGCATCCAGTGTATAATGCACCTAGGACCCTCCAAGTACAACAGCTGCAAACACTACAACTCCCAGCATTTACTGCAGTCTGAAGTCCTCAGGATGTGCTGGGATTTGAAGTACAAATGAGAAGACAACTCAAGGGGTTGTCCCCTTGGAAACTACAACTCCCAGCATTCTCTGAGAGCTTCATAAGTGTAAGGCATTCTGATAGTTGTAGTTATTGTTATTCCAGGAGTTGTGGTCAAGGATACATCACTGCAGGATAGGACCGGGTCAGCATGTTGCTTCTGATGCGTTTTTTATTTGGTTGCCCCCCATGATCAGTTCTATTGGTTGGCCACAGGTACTCCAGTACCACACTGGGGCCTGCACAGACTGCAGTCCAGTCCTTTAGTGGGCCCTGGCATCTGTGCTGCGCTGTAGGGCCCTTCCCAGAAACCAGGACACATGTACCGGATACCCAGGCATACCTAAGTGTGCGCCTTCAAGGCAGAAAGGTGGTGAAACGAATAGGTTATGGGGGCCCAAACACAAAAACATATTTTGCACAGGGGCCCTTTGCAGTCTGTGTCCGCCCCTGCCTTTGCTGAAAGCCTTTTGTAGATTTCTGCAGAAACAAATCTGCAACTTTTGCTCCATCAGGCAAGCAGGGGGCTGTGGCAAGGTGGAGAGGAGGAATTACCTCCTCCTGCACCTGATTTATTATGATTGACAATAGGTGTAAATCACCAGCTCCAGAGCTGATGCAGACTTCTGAGGCTTGCTCTTCTCATTAAAGCGACTCCGTACCCACAATCTGACCCCCCCCCCAAACCACTTGTACCTTCGGATAGCTGCTTTTAATCCAAGATCTATCCTGGGGTCCGTTCGGCAGGGGATGCAGTTATTGTCCTAAAAACAACTTTTAATCCTACAGCGCTGCGTCTAACGGCCGGGGCTTACATTTGTATATGCATTAGGCTGGCACCACCTCTCTGTCCTTCCTCGCCACCCTCCTCATTATTAGGAATGATCCAGGAACAATTACTGCTGTTTAAGCTTTGCACAGGTGTATTAACGATCCAGCCTATGTTCCGGGCTGCAACAGGTGGGGAATAGGAAGCAATCTGCCTGGAGTATTCCTAATCACGAGGAGGGTAGGCAGGAAGGACAGAGAGGTTGTGCCAACCTAATGCATATACAAATGTAAGCCCCGGCCGTTAGACACAGCGCTGCCAGTTTAAAAGTTGTTTTTATGACAATAACTGCATCCCCTGCCGAACGGACCCCAGGACAGATCTTGAATTAAAAGCAGCTATCCGGAGCTACAAGCGGTTTTGGGGGGTCAAATTGTGGGTACAGAGTCGCTTTAAATCTGACGTGGGGCATGGTGGCAGGGATTTAACTAAGACCGGCATACAGGTACACCGATCTTGATAAATCCCCCCCGTCTGCGTATAAGAAAAATTAGGATGGTCAAATTAATATTTAAGAAATCAAATTCTTTAATACCTTCCATAAATCGCATATATGAAATTTGGTATTCCGATGTACACCTTCTCTCCACGCTCTGTATCTTGAGTACCATACAAGCCAAGGATTTAACTCATAGCCAACAGCTTGGAACCCTTTCTTTGCAGCAGCTATTACCTTAAAAAAATATATATTTTTACATTTTAAGTGATTAAGTAAATAAATAAGACATACATTTCCATCTGCTTATAAACCCCTTACCCTGTCATAAAATATTAATTCAGTCTGGGTACAGATATGCTTTAAAGTGACTGTACCACCAGGGCCAGGCAGAAGCACTGGAAGCGGGCCGACCCAACCTTAGTGGGAGGAAACCCTAGCCCCTCTATGATAGGGTTCCATTGATTCTAATGGAGTCACGTAATGGAGGGGCTGGGGTTTCTTCCCACTAAGGGTGGGTCGGCCCGCCTCCAGTGCTTCAGCCTAGGCCTGGTGGTACAGTCACTTTAAGCAGTGGCAAGACCTGATAAAACTGGCAATTATTAGTGAATTGCAAGCACTAGTGGCTGTAGACAACCTATGCAATTCACAAATAGTGAAGGCTGCACCTGGATTTATGCTTATGACAAGCGCTACACTACAACTTTTTGTGGCTCTACAAGATCAATTCTAGCTACTGAGTGGCAGCTGCAGTTCACAAGATGGCATAGAGCTTACTGTGGACTTTGGGCTACAGTTGTAGCTTGATAGTTAAAGGGGTATTCCACCCAAGAGCTAAAAAATTAAATGCTTCCAAGCCTAGTTGGTCTTACCAAGTGCCCCTTAGCTAAGTATTTTGAGCCAACTCCCTTCTTTCTAGCAGCCACCATTCATGAGTTCCAAGTTTTTCTAAAAGCTTGTCTATATCCAAAATGGTGCTGGATAGGAAACTACATCGCCCAGCATGCATTGCACCTCAGAGCCAACTGTCAAGTATATGCCTCATCTTGTAGTATTTGCCCATCACTGGCTCAACCTGCTTCTGCTTTAGGCTGGGTTCACACTACGTATATTTCAGTCAGTATTGTGGTCCTCATATTGCAACCAAAACCAGGAGTGGATTAAAAACACAGAAAGGATCTGTTCACACAATGTTGAAATTGAGTGGATGGCTGCCATATAACAGTAAATAACTGCCATTATTTTAATATAACAGCCGTTTTAAAATAACAGCAAATATTTGCCATTATATGGCGGCCATCCACTCAATTACAACATTATGTGAACAGATCCTTTCTGTGTTTTTAATCCACTCCTGGTTTTGGTTGCAATATGAGGACCACAATACTGACTGAAATATACGTAGTGTGAACCCAGCCTTACACTGTAAACAAAATATCTATCTATCCATCTACACAGAGTAGAAAGAGATATATGAAACTGTGTTTCCTTTCTTTACACTGCTCAGGACGCTGTCACTGTTTTATTGTTTCCCCTCTCCTTGGCCAGATGCACACTGATTGGTAGGATGCCAGTGGTGGGCATGGTTACAGATGAGGTGTTACAGCTTGCCTGGCAACAGAAGAGACAGATCATGTGACTGGTCTCAGAAGGGAGGAGGAGGACAGGAGTTTGGAGACCAGAAAGTAAGGATTTTCTGCTGCTTCAGGGTGTAAGTCAGGATGAACAGCAGACAAATGGCCCAATTCATCAAACAAGCTTAGATTATGGGTAGGAATTAGAGATGAGCGAACCTCGAGCATGCTCGAGTCCATCCGAGCCCGGACTTTTGGCATTTGATTAGCGGTGGCTGCTGAACTTGGATAAAGCCCTAAGGCTATGTGGAAATCATGGATATAGTCATTGGCTGTATCCATGTTTTCCAGACAACCTTAGAGCTTTATCCAAGTTCAGCAGCCCCAGCTAATCAAATGCCGATCGTTCGAACCCGGTTTGCTCATCTCTAGTAGGAATTAAACAAGGTTAAATTTGGAGTGGAATATCCATTTAAATACAATCTTGTAGCGCTACAAAAAGTTGCAGTGTGGCCCCAGCAATTCAGGAACACGTGGCATCTGCCAGGATTTCTGCACAAAAATTCTGTTGCTGAAAATCCACAGCAATTCCACACTGTGAGGCCATAAAGACACAAAACATGTGTTCCAAGTTACTAAAACACATTCATATATCCTAGCATAAAAATCAATTACTTCACCAATGAGTTCTATAAAGCAGCAAAATGTTAAGTTAAGTTGCTTGGACTTACAATACGTCCATCACCGCTTCCAATGTCAACAACACTTCCACTTCTCAACTGAAGCATTTTTAACACGTTTTTCACTTGAATTTCTGATGCAGGCACATAAGGAAGACAAATTTTTCTCAAAGCTGGAGCCACAAATGGAGTGGTCACAGCATATAAAGCCACTAACGTGCCTCCCACAACACCTGTCGCAACCAGTCCCCATCTTTTAGATTTTGGAGTTTCAGCAATATAATTCAAAGAAAATTCTTCTTCTAAGGTACTGCCACTTGTAATAGAATCGGGCATCACTGAAAAATCTGTAAATAGAAAAAACAAATAACCATTAAATGCAACACACAGGCACCCTGGATGTATCAGTTGTCACCTAATCATAATTGTTAAAAACAAACAGACAAAAAAAACTAATCACTGATTACGCGATGCGGATGCTGAGAGCAGGCCTAGCTATGTCTGAGTTTCCTGAAAACAAGAATCTTCTCATGTTTGAGCATGGAAGACATGATTAAGCTTCATTTCACAAACCCCTTAGGGTGTGTTCACACCTACAGGATCCGCAGCAGATCTGCAGCAGATTTGATGGTGCAGATTTGATGCTGTGCTCAGTTATTTAAATGAAATCTGCTGCGGATCCGGTAAGTGTGAATGTACCCATAGGGTACGTTCACACTTACCGAATCCGCAGCGTATTTTCTGCTGCGGATCCGCAGCAGATTTCATTTAAATGACTGAACACAGCATCAAAGCTGCACCATCAAATCTGCTGCAGATCTGCTGCGGATCCTGTAGGTGTGAACGCACCCTTAAAGCGTAACTGTCATGTTTTTTTTTATTGTAGAAATCAGTAGTATAAGCGATTTTAAGAAACTCTGTAATAGGTTTCATCAGCCAAAAAAGCCTCCTTCTGTACTCAAGAAGCAATCTCCCAGCCTCCCCCCCCTGACTTCTTATCTGTGCATTATCAGGCAAACACGTCTTCATTACAGAGAAGCCAGTGAAGACGGGCTCTGCTCTCTCCATTGTAAGCCTATAAAGGGGGGAGGGGCTGAGGGAGATGAGGGAGCAGGAAGAGGTGACATGAAGGTCAGCTGTTTGTAGACTCTCTGGGCACCTAAAACGCTAAATTCAGGTGTCAGAAAGGTCAGTGCTTATCTATGAACTTACTGAGAGAAGATTGCAGGGTGTTGTGCTGTGCAGGACTGCTCCGTGCTCAGTCACTCCTAACAGCCCCTCCCCTCTCCATAGCCACATAATGGAGACAGAAATCCTGCTTCATTTGATGTGAGGGGGGAGGCTGGGAAATTGCTTTTTCAGTCCAGAAGGAAACTCTTTTAGTACATAAAACCTATTACAGAGTTTCTTAAAATCGCTTGTACTGTTGATATTTAATGTTTTCAGAAAAATTACCCTGAAATGACAGTTACGCTTTAAAGTGGCTGGCCACTTTATAGTAAAATAGTTCAGTGTAAAGTATTAGTAAGTGTATTTACTGAATTTATGGACAGCAGTTCCTTGTGTACCTCACAGAGCTAAAATCACACTCTCCTCCAGGCTGTGTTGTCCTGCTCTGTGATGAGTCTGTCCATAAGATGGTTCAACATGGAGGAGCATGTATAGCACATCGATATATAGAGCAGAGTCCCGGTCCCAGTGTACTGAATATTCCTATATACTGTACCGGGGGGCTGCTCAATACTATAGAACAGTACAACAGCCTCTGTATAGCGAGCAGTGATAACTATCACCACTCACTCTTTTAGAACCATACCAAGAGGGGGAGGGGACCCCACTCTGCATAGAGATGTGCGCCAGCTCTTGATCAGAGCAGGGGATCAGGAACTGCAGGGCTTAGATAGTCCTGCAGTTTCCTAAACAAACATTGGTGGCAGCAGAGGGGGCCATGTCTCACAGTGGAAGTCTATATGTCAATATGTTTAAAAAATAATAATTTTTTTAATAAAGTTATATACCAAAATGATAGATTTTTTTATTAAATCAATGAATTAGCAAAAAAAAAAAACAACTTTTTTTTGGTCTCCAGACTACCCCTTTAATTCTATAAGCTGGTGTTTACATGGAATTAGTGATAAAAGCACAGCGGCACTCACCAATCTGGATTCACATAGACCGACTTTGTCACACAGTTACAGCAGCAGTATAGCTTATCTCGGGCGTTACACAGGTGAAAAAAAACACATATATAGGGTCAGCACTCAGACGAATCAACCGTCATGTCTCCTGGCTTAATTGCATGAGGGTTCGGGCACGGAGAGGCTCCCCCTGGACTCCGGGGTAACGTATATGAAAAGAAGAAACGATCCTCTCCAGCTCAAATAGTATTGAATGCTTTATTGGACATACATATAACACCTATGTGTTATATGTATGTCCAATAAAGCATTCAATACTATTTGAGCTGGAAAGGATCGTTTCTTCTCGTTACACAGGTGAGCTTACTGTCAGGACTAACTGTCTGAGTGCAACAAATAAATATGTGCATCCAGATTGGTGAGTGCTGCTGTGCTTTCATTGCTTCATATCCTATTTTGCACCTATTTTTGCAGCCTGTAGACTGCATACATGAGAGAGGTGTTACTTCTGTGTGGCAGTGCCAGGGATTTACTTCTTTTTGGGATAATTACATGAAATTTGTGTTTATTCAACTGAAATTGTAAAACTGTACAAAATGGAGGCCCTGCTGATTTTGGTGTGGATTTGTCACTTCAGATTTTTAGTGCAGATTATGTTAAAGGGAACCTGTCACCCCCCGTACCGGGGTGACAGGTTCCCGACCCCCGTTAGAGACCCCTATACTTACCTCATCCCGCCGGGTCCCGCTTCTGGATTCGGTCGGGTCCCGGAGATCTCAGCCGCTGCAGCCCGGCGCGCGCGCTGAGAGATGAGTCCAACGCTCATAGAGAATGACGGAGCGCTGGACTCTCCTGTCATTCTCTATGGGTGTTGGACTCATCTCTCAGCGCGCGCGCCGGGCTGCAGCGGCTGAGATCTCCGGGACCCGACCGAATCCAGAAGCGGGACCCGGCGGGATGAGGTAAGTATAGGGGTCTCTAACGGGGGGTCGGGAACCTGTCACCCCGGTACGGGGGGTGACAGGTTCCCTTTAATACAAAATTTAGTATATTTAGTTACAGTTCACAATTGTGGATTTTGATGCACACCAGCAGCAATATTATTTCATGGAGGATATTAGAGTCAGTGAAGGGTAAAACTGCAGCATAACTTTTCATGCTGTAGACCTGAAACAATATTGCAGGTTATTGCAGGACTGGTCTAACACAGCAATATTTTGTTGCCTGATTCTAATGAGAAGTAAATGGCTTTCCTTTAGATTTTGGGTTATCTGGTTTGCACTTCAGAAATCTGGAAACCAGATAGTGATCAGATCCAAAGGGCAGAAGAACAGTGCAGTCATACAAGTTATTTTAGCTTTAAGAAGTCTGGCAAAAAATGTTTAAAGTATTGTATTGCCCCCTAAAAGTTATATAAATCACCAATATACACTTGTTACAGGAAATGCTTATAAAGTGCTTTTTTCCCCTGCACGTACTACTTCATTAAGGCTTCACTTTCTGGATAACATGGTGATGTCACGACCCGACTCCCAGAGCTGCGCGGGCTGTGGCTGCTGGAGAGGATAATGGCAGAGGGACACTGAGCGACACAGGGCACTGGAGGGACACTGAGCATCCCTCTGCCATCATCCTCTCCAACAGCCACAACCCACACAGCTCTGGGAGTCGTGACATCACCATGTTATCCAGGAAGTGAAGCCTTGATGCAGTAGTAAATGCAGGGGAAAAAGCACTTTATAAGCATTTCCCGTAATAAGTGTATATTGGTGATTTGTATAACTTTTGGGGGCAAAATGCAATACTTAAATAAAAATTTTCATCGGACTTCTCCTTTAAGGAAATGTTCACAAACCCTTGAAATGATGGACGTTACTAGGTGGCGGCTAATGTAAAATAATTTTATTTGTATAATAATGACTGTTGTTATATAACTTTTATTTAACTTGAAATTACAATTATCCAAGAAAACCTGACGTCCTTTTTACCCAGCAGGACCATAGCCTGAATCAGCACTCTTGTACCCCTACATTATGTAAGTGACATGCATTTACACTGTGACAAACCCCTATATAAACAACCTGTCACGTTGTTTAATCTGCTTGTATCATGGTATAAAGCAGGAGGAGCTGAGCAGATTGTTATGTAGTTGGGATACTGTATATATGTCGGTAGTTGTGGGGTTCCCTCCATCCATGTCCCTCCATGTCCTGCGGCTTATATCCAGTAAGTGACAGAATACTAGGGCCTAGGGCTGTGACCAGAACTGAACCACAGCCCGATCCCCGCCAACAGCAGAGACAAGGGGAACGGGACACTATGGAAACAACAACTGACCTTCCGGAGCTCTAGACCCTGCAGCCAGTGCAGCCCTGAGGAAGAGGAGGGGCCGGCAGGGCAGCACATGGTGCACACATGTCAGGCTATGAACGTACCGAACAGTCTGTAATATTACCGCCTGAAATCCACTACAGCGGCGGCGCACACCACTTGACAGCAGTGTAATTATAATCAAACTGAAGTAGTGAAACAGCTTAGTGATTACTCCACCCCTTCCCGTATTCTCATAGTGGTATGTTCCGCAATAGACGTTTCCAGAATCTGCCGCAAAGCGTGCTGCTTTTGCGCATGCGCCTTGATTCGCCGGCTGAAGTGAGACAGTTGGAGACAGTTGGGTTCTTTCGGTCGGCTGCCAAGCATCGCCATCATGTCTGCCATGGGCACTCTCGCCTTTGATGAATATGGGCGGCCATTCATTATCATCAAAGATCAAGACCGCAAATCCCGTCTGTCAGGTTTGGAGGCGCTGAAGGTAAGGGTGGCTGCCCCCCGTATACCGCTGATGGGTGGGGAGGCCGCGGCCCTGTGTCCCCGGGCCATGTGTTAGCGGGTATGAGCGGTCACGTTGGGGCCCCGCAGCACGTGTCGGCAGGCAGCATGGTTGGGGCAGGGCACGTTGTCTGCCGTGACTCCGTAGCTCTGGCGGTGACCGGCGGCGGCTTCTTCCTGCCTCTTTGTGCTCCCTCAGTGCAGTCATGGCCGCTGCGCTTAGTCTATGGCTTCTGGCCGCATCTGCGGTACAAGCGCTGATTCTGTCTCCGTGATACAACGTGTGTATTCTTAGAGAGTGGCCGATAATCTGGCCTGTGAGCCTTCTATTCTGAGGCTAGATTCACACAGGACGGATCCGCTGCGGATCCTATGCCGATGACTTTCATGAGAATACATAGTCGCAGCGGGATGAAAATGAGTATGTATATGACAGCGCCATTAACCCTCCGCTGGCTGGAGCAGAACGGCCACCCGGGAACCCCGGAGCAGGTAATGTATGTGCTGCAGCCGGCGGGGGGTTAATGGGGCGGTCT
The DNA here is from genome assembly GCF_027789765.1 of Dendropsophus ebraccatus. Classification (NCBI taxonomy): domain Eukaryota; kingdom Metazoa; phylum Chordata; class Amphibia; order Anura; family Hylidae; genus Dendropsophus; species Dendropsophus ebraccatus. Next base: position 128,502,377 of record NC_091455.1, read on the forward strand.
CCTCACATATTATCCCGCTGCGAGTATGGCTTCCCATAGACATTACAGGGCAGGGATCCGCAGTGAGAAATCCACTGCAGATCCGCCCTGTGTTTGCAGCCTAAGGGTGTATTCACATGGACGGGCTCGCAGCGAGATTCTCACTGCGAGCCCGGCAGGTCCTGGCAGTTCCCATACACTACATACTTGCTGCGGTCTAAACGACCGCAGCGAGTATGTAATTATACCGCCCTTAACCCCTTCTGCTCCCCCGCTGTAAGCATACTTTACCTGTCCTTGCTGCTCGGGTCCGGCGTCCTGCTCTCCCGCCCGGCCAATCAGTGGCTGCGGCTGGGCAACACACTAATTGGCCGGACGGGAGAGCAGGACGCCGGACCCGTGCAGGAAGGACAGGTAATGTATGCTTACAGCGGGGGAGCCAGGGGCGGGAGCAGAAGGGGTTAAGGGCGGCAGAATGACATACTCGCTGCGGTCGTTTAGACCGCAGCAAGTATGTAGTGTATGGGACCTGCCGGGCTCGCAGCGAGAATCTCGCTGCGAGCCCGTTCGTGTGAATATACCCTAAGAGTGCCTTCACATGTGCCGGATCCGCTGCGGGTTTGCAGTGAAATCCGCTGCGGATCCATGTAGTGTGAAGGTTTATTCTGCTGCGGATATGTAACCCGGTCCCTTTAACCCCCGCAGCCCAGGCCCGGAGCATACATCACCTGCCCCAGGCTCCTGCTTGCTTCGGCCTTCCCGCAGCTCCCGGCGGTCAGCCAATCAGTGTGCAACCTCGCCGCAGCGCTCTGATTGGCTAACTGCCAGGAGGCTCCGAAGCTGCCCCGGCCAGGAGCATACATTACCTGCGTGGCGCCGTGGCTGTATGTGAGGCTCCCAGCTACCCTCGCTCCTCATCAGCCAATCCGTGCACAGCAGCACTGATTGGCTGATGGGGAGCCAGGAGCTTAACACCCAGCCACAGCGCCAAGCAGGAAATGTATGCTCCGGGCCAGGGCTGCATATCACGTATCTGCAGCAGAATAAACTCGCAGCGTGAAATCCGCTGCTGATCCGGTACGTGTGAAGGCACCCTGAAAGTCATCGGCATAGAATCTGCAGCGGATTTTGCTTTGAATTTGCAGTATAAAATCTGCTGCGGATCCTGCAGATTCATCCTGTATGAATCTAGCCTGAAAGGGTGATACCCATGTAGCCAGTTACCTACTAAGTGGTGGCTCACCTAGGTACTTTTGCCTGGTGTCTGTAAAAAAAAAAAATTCTTTTTCTGTCAGAGAGATGTGTCTATGACCATGTCTGCTCCCCCTGCCTCTCTGTCTCCAGACAGAAGTCCTGTCCTGAACAAAAGTTGGTGTCTGGAAGGTGCAGAGATTGTCACCGACCCGCCTCTTTGACACTGTCAGTCTTAAAGGGAACCAATCACCTCAAAAACGCATATATAGCTTTTTAAATGTGCTGTTAGAGCACACAGCACACTTTCCATACATGTTTCTATATACTCCCTGCCTCCCCCGTGTAATCCATAAAGTAATTTTATAAAACTGGTGCCCGGTATGCAAATTACCTCAGGTAGTCACCTGGGCGGTGTTCGGCTAGATGTAGTCACGGTCAGTCCGGGTCCCCTGGGCGTTCCTCGGCGGTAATCACGCCCCTCTGGGCGGATTCAAATCATCCAGTAGCTCTAACGTCACTCAGGAGCGCGCCGTGCACGAAGTCGGCGCGACTACGTTTTTAGGCCGCCGCGCTTGCGCAGTATACCCGCTTCCATTCTGGCTGTACTGCGCCTGTGCCGAATAGCCTCGAACTCCGACTCACACTGAGTTCGAGGCTATTCTGCACAGGCGCAGTACAGCCAGAATGGAAGCGTGTGTACTGCGCATGCACGGCGGCCTAAGAACGTAGGCGCGCCGTCGTCGTGCACGGCGCACTCCTGAGTGACGTTGGAGCTACTGGGTGATTTGAATCACGCCCAGACGACCCGGACTGACTGTGACTACCATCTAGCCGAACACCGCCCAGGTGACTACCTGAGGTAATTTGCATACCGGGCGCCAGTTATAAAGTTGGATTACACGGGGGAGGCAGGGAGTATATAGAAACATGTATGGAAAGTGTGCTGTGTGCTCTAACAGCACATTTAAAAAGCTATATATGCGTTTTTGAGGTGATTGGTTCCCTTTAAATAAAGATCCTTTTATTACAAAAACGCTGGAAAACAGACAAGGCAAAGAAACCAACAGGATGCCTGCTTAGTTGGTAACCGGCAGCACAAATATATGCATATCTGTGCTGTCAGTTTACCTTTAAAGGGGTACTCAAAATTTATTTTGTTTAAATCAACTGGTGTCATAAAGTTATATACAGATGTACTTATCAACTGCTGTATGTCCTGCAGGAAGTGCTGAATTTTTTTACAGTCAGACACAGTGCTCTCTGCTGCCACCTCTGTCCATGGCAGGAACTGTCCAGAGTGGTAGCGAATCCCCAGTCCCTGTCATGGACAGAGGTGGCAGCAGAGAGCACTGTGTCAGACTGGAAAGAATACACCACTTCCTGCAGGGCTTACAGCAGCTCATAAGAGTGGAGATTTTTAAATAGAAGTATATTACAAATCATTATAGCTTTCTGACATCAATTGATTTGAAAGAAAAAAACCTTTTGCCAGAGTACCCCTTTAAAACGAACATGACCCTGCTAATGTGAACAGTGTCTGAGGGTCAGTTGGTACTTTGATTTCTTTTCTACACATCTCAGGAAATGTTAACTGGTTGGTTTGCAGGTCATTCTGCCTTTTTCTTTATTACCCTACTCCACCCCCCCCTTTCCATAGACTTGTAGGTAGCTCAACGATCAGATGACAAGTTGTGTCCAGTAAAGCCATTGCTAAGCTGATTGACAGTGGATGAGTTAAAGGGAACCTGTCACCCCCCGTACCGGGGTGACAGGCTCCCGACCCCCGTTAGAGACCCCTATACTTACCTCATCCCGCCGGGTCCCGCTTCTGGATTCGGTCGGGTCCCGGAGATCTCAGCCGCTGCAGCCCGGCGCGCGCGCTGAGAGATGAGTCCAACGCTCATAGAGAATGACGGAGCGCTGGACTCTCCTGTCATTCTCTATGGGTGTTGGACTCATCTCTCAGCGCGCGCGCCGGGCTGCAGCGGCTGAGATCTCCGGGACCCGACCGAATCCAGAAGCGGGACCCGGCGGGATGAGGTAAGTATAGGGGTCTCTAACGGGGGGTCGGGAACCTGTCACCCCGGTACGGGGGGTGACAGGTTCCCTTTAAGCTTGAAGGGGGAGAGGAAACATACTGTCACCTGAGTTTTCCTGTGTGCTTTTATGCCTTCATCATTGTTGCACAGTGTCACTAAGGTGGGGCCTAGCACTTGTTGAGCCCCCTTTCTTTGCCTCAGTCCTGTGCTGTTAGCCATGCTCCCCCTGCAAGGGAAAGGGGGCTAAACCTCGCCTTAGTGACACTGTCCTACAATAATAAAAGCACTCTGGAAAACTGGAGTGACAGTATCACTTTAATAACTTTTTTTTTTTTTCTTTTTTGGGTCTAAGGTATATACTTTTCTCATTCATTTGTACTATTGATTTTTGCAGGGTGTTAAAATGACGTCTCCTATTTAATGTATAGTATTTTACAAGCCCTTATAAAAAGGTGGTTCATTGATTTTCTTTTTTATTTCAGTCCCACATTATGGCTGCCAAAGCTGTTGCAAACACTCTTAGGACTTCATTGGGACCTAATGGTAAGAAATTGGTCATACCCTAAAACCTGTCATGTCCTGGGGATTTGAGACAGTCTTCAGCCTTTGCCTCTTTGTGACCTGAATAAGCATTGCAGATGATGATGATGATAGAAAAAGAAACAGAATCTTTTCCACAGATATTTCTCTTCTGTTTTTGTTTTTTGGTTGGGCTTTGTAGGATGCAAACATTGTAGAGCCATCACACTAAAAGCCACAGACACTGCTGGACCTTTAGAGCCAATCTCTGAAGTGACAGTGTTCTCAGCCAATCACTGGCTGTGGCACTGTCCCTTCTTGGCCAGTGATTGGCTGAGCGCCCTGTCACTTCAGAGACCGTCTCTAAAGCTCCTGCAGTGGCTGCGGGTAGAAACTTGGAGAACACCGGGGAGTTTGGACAAGTATGTATAAAGTTTTATTTTTTATTTTTTTTTACACAGTCAGCAGCTGTCGGCCATGCATCACTATTACACGTACACAGTTGGCAACTGATGATTTTTCAGCTTGTTAAATGGTTAGCCAATTATTAGCTCCTCAGCTGATTGTTGTCTTTATTACATGGAGTGATCTGCCAAATCGGCCTGATTCTGCACATTATCGCTCCATGTAATAGGGCTTTAAGCCTCAGCTTTTCATTTCACCAGTAGAAGACCAGATCATAGCAGGGATCAAAGTGGTTTAAAGCAAATGTACCATCAGGTTAGGAATGATGGTCACTTTCAATACCCCTTTGGGTGTGGCTGTTTTTAAAGATCCATTGAATTTTGTTGCAAGGATGGTGATAGGACAGCCAAAAAAAAAAAAATTCTGTGCGTGAACGACCTAAAAGGAAATCTGTCACTAGGTTTATTCCGCCTTAAATGAGGGCAGAATAAACTATTGATAGAAATGTTGGAAAGATCGGTGTATTACTTCCATCATGCTGTTCAGCTGTTCTCCTAATATGCAGGAGAATAGTAGTCTTGCCACACCCCTTCTCCTGCCCTAAAGCTGCTTATTGACAGTTCAAGGACTATACACAGCATGGATAAATAAATGTGGTGGGTGGAGTTTTCTGCTTGTCATGAATAATGCGGACTGCTGGGCTCATGTACATAATGGTAAAGAACTACTTATTGTCCATGTTATTCAGAAATCAGCTGCACAGAACAATGTGAGTGATAAATCTTTCTGTTCAGCTTCTCTGTCACTAGTTTTTGCCACCCTCAGATAGGACAGCAAAAACCTACTGACAGTCTCTTTAACAATAACATCCGCCAATAAATGTCCTAAACATTAATTTGACGGATGCTGCGAACAACAGCCGTTGTTTTGTACATGGTGTGAATTTATGGCCATTGTTTCCATAGGCTTCATTGGAAATCATTGAAGGTTAAAAATAGTTGCCATTATTTGACTAAAAAAGACTTTGGGGGAGACTTATCAAACTGGTGAATAGAATTGTCTTAGTTGCCCCTAGCAACCAATCACTGTTCACCTTTCTTTTTTCAAAGAATCTGTGAGGAATGAAAAGTGGAATCTGATTGGTTGCTAGGGGCAACTGAGACAGCTGTACTTTACACCAGTTTCATAAATTTTCCCCTTTGTATGAACATAGCCTAAAGGGAAGCTGCAAGTCACGCCCCTTTTTCAGGCCCAGTGTCATGGGCTGAGGACCAGTCTCTAAAGTTTCTAAAATTTGAAGAAAAGTTCAGTGCAACACTTTGGATCGAACTCTAGCACAGACACATTAGTACATCTGGGCCAGTGTGCTGTTTGGCATCAAGGTGTCATATTAGGGCATATTAATATGTAAAATGTATTTTGCAGAAAACTTAATGCATTATAAAAAATAAAGGAAAATAAAATATTCAGGTGCCAGATCTGTCGTTAATTTGTGGGGTTGGAGTTTGCGTTCTACAACCATGTATATCTCATCACTGAGAGTGCAAAAGAAGAGCCCGTGGTGCCTCATTGAAGAGTCTCAATGCACAGGACTAGCCAGATATCCCTCCGGGAAGGACCCAGTCAAGGGGCAGCTCCTGTTAGGAAACCACCATATTAAGTGCCCCTATAAGTCAATGTAATGAGAAGGGAAAAACCAAGGCTAGGTAACAATCCACATACAGCTGTTTCGGGGTGTTTCGCCTCATCAGTGTGGAGCAGGATTCTGGCTAGGTGGGAGCAATGCCCAGTAGAGCCATAAGAGAAACAGATCACTGATCTCAGGAAGACCAGCCAAACGACAACACTGCCGGCTGCTAGTGAAAGCGCTCAATGCAGTGAAGTCCTAGGTGCAGTGCCCCCTGGGAAACATGAATATGCAAAAGAAGCCTCATTGAAGAGTCTCAAAACACAGGACTAGCCAGATAGCCCTCCGGGAAGGACCTAGGACTTCACTGCATTGAGCGCTTTCACTAGCAGCCAGCAGTGTTGTTGTTTGGCTGGTCTCCCTGAGATCAGCAATCTGTTTCTCATTACTGAGAAAAAACTCCACATCAAGGGCGTACCCTAAATTACTGAATGGTTTTTGTTTTTTGTTTTTCTTTGTTATGCCATTTAGTAAAACTGTTACTTTAAATCTACTTACTTAAATTTCAGGGCTTGATAAGATGATGGTGGATCAGGATGGCCAAGTCACTGTAACTAATGATGGGGCCACAATCCTTGCTATGATGGATGTTGACCATCAGATTGCTAAATTGATGGTTGAATTGTCTAAATCTCAAGATGATGAAATTGGTGATGGGACGACTGGAGTTGTGGGTAAGATGAATCGCTGATTACATTTTGTGGTTAGGAGAGCATGAACACACATTAGTTCTTTTGAGTAGGTTAACTTCACAGTCAAAACCAGTCACATTTATATGCACACTGATTCATTTTGACAGTGAGTATTGTGTTTGCCAGTTTGAAAGGTTCTCCTGTTAGGCTAGGTGCACATTAGAGATAAGCAAATTTACATTACAAGCAAGGTTCTTCGTATAATGTAAATTCGCTCCTCTCTAATGTGCACTTCTGTTTTTTGTTGTTGTTTTTTTTTTTTTGCCCCACATTCAGATGTGCGTTTAAAATGTGTGTTAAAAAGAAGGGGGCACTTAAAAGTGTGGTAGACCATGCTTTTTCAGTCTTGCTTAAACACAGTATACATCCAGGAAATAGAGAGAACACTGTCACAATGACTACTTGAATGGGAAGAATGTAAATACGTATGTTTGCATCCCTATTGACAAAATAATAACTTTTCACAAGGCAACCACTTTAAGCATGTTCTTACATTTTTCTTTTTAGTTCTTGCTGGAGCATTATTGGAGCAAGCCGAACAATTATTAGATCGTGGTATCCATCCTATCAGAATTGCTGATGGTTATGAACAAGCTGCCAGGATTGCTATTGAGAACCTGGATAAAATCAGTGATAGTTATCCAGTTGATCCGGAAAATGTAGAACCACTTGTCCAAACTGCTATGACCACACTGGGATCAAAGATGTAAGAGTTTAAATGATTTACTTGAAGGGTGGGTTCGCACATAATGTATCCGCAGCAGATTTCATGTTGCGAGTTTGCAGCAAAATCCACTGCGGATCTCTTCGCTGTCAGTGAGATTACATACTCGCAGCGGGATTATCATCCCGCTGCAAGTATGTAAAAGGCAGCCCCTCTTACCCTGGGGGGCCGATCTGCCTATTCCGGAGATGTCACAGAGGTGCAGGGACTAGGCTTCCCATATGTGAATGTGATGATTTCATTCACTGTGTAGTGGCTGTGCAGATTCACTGCAGCAGAGAGTGCTTAGCTACAGTAGTGTGGCACTGCCACAGCACAGTGACTGGAACCAATTGCTTCTTGCCCCATTCATGGCTTAGATGTGGCACAGCAGCTGATTGACGGGGTTCTGTGTCAATCTCTATTGATGACCTGTTCTGAGGATAGACAATCATTTAATTTTGCAAAGAAAATCCCTTGAAGGATGTGGCCACACTGAGATTTGTATCTCTACGATTTGAGATTACTAAGCTACAGTTGCGGCATGTTCGTACAGCTTGTAATCGTGTGCTCTTGACTTGGAAAACTTTAAGCCCCCTGGTTCCTGCTCTAGCCTCCTCTGGTCCTCAGCCCTGATGTCTTCACTGATCTCCTCTGCAGCAAGTCTTCTCCAGAGGTGTAGTGACAGCAGAACTATGGTGAGAGGGGGGGGGGGGGGGGTTGTTGTGCACAGGCAACGGGCAGCACTGTGACATCTGGGAGGAGGGGGAAAGTGGCGTTTAGGGGTGAGGTCTTGGGGGGGGGGGGGGGGGGGGGGTTGTTGTGCACAGGCAACGGGCAGCACTGTGACATCCGGGAGGAGGGGGAAAGTGGCGGTCCCATGCCAGAAATCCGGACGAAAATAGCCAGGATCTTAAAAAATGCTGATCCTGAAAATTCCGGAACGGACACCCTTTAGGATAAATCCTGAAAGTTGTCCATCACTTATGTAAGGCTATGGGTCTGGAAAACCGTCTGGATTTACTGAAAGGAAATTGGCACAGATTTTCCGATGTGTGAACTGGGCCTTATTGTTTTAGTGTCAAACTATGTGCTCTCCCTCTGAAAATCCCAGGTCCCTTTAAATGCAGTGGTAGAAAATAAGTGATGTCACTACTTTCTCAACATTTCTGAGTAGTGTCACTTTACTACTTCCTACTGTACATCAGTTATAAATATGGCTAACTCATGTCATGGGCATGTGAACAAAAATCTTAACTTACCTGTGATTTTTCTGTTCTAGAATTAACCGTTGTCACAGACAGATGGCTGAAATTGCAGTGAATGCTATCCTCACTGTTGCTGATTTGGAGCGTAAAGATGTGGATTTTGAGCTGATTAAAGTTGAAGGGAAAGTTGGAGGAAAACTTGAAGACACAAAACTGATAAAAGGCGTCATTGTGGACAAAGACTTCAGCCACCCACAAATGCCAAAGGTTTGTGACTATACATCTCACAAACCAAGATTTGTAATATTTCAAGAAGTTTTAATGTTCTCCACAGTTTAATCAGTTTTTATTGAGCAGATATTAGCAAGATTTTTTAAGTGTTTCTTTTAAATATATAATAAATGTTTTTTCTTTCAGGAAATTAAAGATGCTAAAATTGCTATTCTCACTTGCCCATTTGAACCACCTAAACCCAAGACTAAGCATAAGCTTGATGTAACATCAGTTGAAGATTATAAAGCACTTCAAAATTATGAAAAGGAAAAGTTCCTTGAGATGGTTAAACAGGTTTGTATGGACATTTCTATATTCCCTTTTAAAATGTATTTCTCTCCCATATTTTCCCTCAGTTGTTCTGATGCTAAGTTCCTTCAACAGGTCAGTGTTGGTGGTGTTTTCACACACACTGGATTTGATGCAGATTGGGACTTGGGAAAAATTGCATTGTGTCTGCAGCAGATCAGTGATGTGAGAGCATAGCCTAAGGCACAATGTCGCCATAGAAAAAATACAAATTTGGTCAGCTCTCCTAGAACACCATTCACACTAGGCAGGAGCACATTGCTATGGCTGAAATTGCAAACACACAAAAATGCAACAGCTCACCGCAATGGCACGATACATACCTAATACAGATATGAAAATAGTTAAAAGCAGCCCCCCAACTGCTAAAAAGAATTCCCACAAAAATGAGGTTCTTGGTTACTGTGTTTCAGATGGGGGGCTGTATCTACTTGGTCGTGCACTCCACCCATCCCACCCAGATGGTGTAATTACCTTTGCCAGTATAAGACAGATCTTGCATGCCCAAAGCATGGGCTTATTACATGCCATGGAGAGGCCATAGTACAGTGTAGGGCTTGCCCCGAGCATGAGGCCACCTTATCGTGGTGGGGGAGTTTACGCTGTTTGCAAATGGTAACCATTATTTTTGTGGGAATTTTTTTAGCAGTTGGGGGGGCTGCTTTTAACTATTTTCATGTCTGTATTGCGGTGAGCTGTTGCATTTTTGTGTGTTTACAATATCGCCATGTTGGATCTGTGATCTCAAATTTTAAAATGCATGTGGTTTTGAGAGAAAAAAAAGCTATAAAATATATTTAATTTTTTTTACTCATAGCACATATTCACACATACAGGATCTGTAGCAGGTTTGAAGTTGCAGATTCAAAGCAAATCTGCAGCTTCATATCTGCTGCGGATCTTATACATGTGAACGCACCCTAAAGGACAATATTATACGGAATTATAAACTGAATTATAATAAAGCCTATGTAACTACCAGTACAGCAATTACTGGAAATGTCATAGGGCTCCATTATAATTCCATCCACTGCTTCTTTAGCATAGAGACGAAGATGACGAGGCAGCGCGCGTCTGCCCCTTCATTCTAACAATTGGCAGGGTTCTCCGCAGCCAGACCCTGATTGAAACAAACCCTCATATGTTGCTATAACATGTCAGAAGTTTGCTTAAATGATAGGTAACCTTTTAGATATGAAAGCTGGGCTGTAATTGGCTGCTATGGACAATACTAGTTTTCCTTTTAGGTAGTTATGTAAATATAGGCTATTGTATTAATATAGTAGGGGGATACATCAAAAACACCTAAATCAGCTGTAGTGCTTAAGATTTGAGAGTCCTCCAATCCTAGATATCTTGTCCCTTCTGTTTAATGTATGTTTCCTAAGTAGTTTAACCCCTTCCTGCATTCCATTGTGCAGTGGGGTTATTTGGTGGGGGCTAAGGAGCTGAGCTGGCTCCATGTGAGTCAGCTGTATATAACAACTAGTGAGTTATAGTAAATTGGGTATTGTTGTAATTGTATCAAGCCACAGAACACGGTTAACATGTCAGTTTTACTTCATGGTCAATGGCCTAAAAAGAAAATACAGCAACATGTGCAGAACTGCATTTGTTTTTAAATTTAACCCCTTTAAGTCTACCTGTCATGAAGATCCGCTACCAGATCAGCAGTGAATTCCATGCTGCCGGTGGAAGTCTCCGAAAAATCGCCATGGTGATGCACACAAGACCATAGTTTGCGCAACCCCTATTGGTTTAGAATAGGGGTCGCAAGCATTATGGACTCATGGAATTCAAAGGTGATCCGTACTATTCAAATCATTATACTGTAGATGTAATCTTGTTTGTTAAAAAAAAATAATTTACAATTGTTCCTGCAAATTGTCCCTTTCACAGTTCTATCCATTAAAATAATTTTTAATAAATAGAAAACAAAAATGGGAAAAAATAGCCTTCTCCTCAAGGAGTTAAAGTAATGTTTGTTTCAGCCTGAGTGACATCTGTTTATCATGACAGCCTGGGGCCTAAAGGAGCCCTGCTGGCTATCCTGTCATATTACCCTAGATATGTCCTAATAGATTCCTGTGCATTGTATACACACAGATAAGTCATGGGCATAAAGCTCTCAGTTCTGCACACTAGAATGGAAAACCTTAAAAGAGAAGTCTGGCCAAAATTATTTTTTGATATGTTATTACTTATGGAAAGTTATACAAATTTCTAATGTACATTAATTATGGGAAATGCACATATAGGGCTATTTGCCTTAATTTAGTAGATCATGGAGTGTTAGAATTCTCTCAAACAGTGACGTCACGACGAACGGTGTAATTCCTATGGAGTGTCCAGCAGGGGGGCACTATATGTAGAAGTCTATGGGACTTTATTGTGTCTATGGATGTCTATGTAAACTAATGTTATGTACAGTGTGCTTTGCTCCCCAAAGTATTGCATAAATGTATTCAATCAGTATATTTGCAGGGCATAGAGCAGGGAGGGAGAGATGTGCCGATGCATCTACCTCCCCCTCCCTCCCTGCTCGATGCTGCCGCCGCCACCTATACGCAGTACTATTTCCCCCCATCATCTGCTCATAGTGTGTACCAGGGCCGATCTCCATCATTGGTACGCCCGCCGATCTGCCGCCCACCGCACTGAGCTATATACACTGAACTACTACTCCCATCACCTGCTCATAGTATGAGCAGGTGATGGGAGTAGTAGCTGGGTTATGCCTATCACTTGCCTGCCGTCGGGCGCAGGGGGAGCCGCTCATCACATTGGAGCGATTATGCCCCCTGCGCTCCCCCTCCTTCTTCCGGGTCCGGCAAGCTTTCCCCTGGCCCGGTGACCAGGAAGCATCGGGAGCCGGTTTGTGAGAGCGGCGGCCAGGCGGGGAGTCAGCCGGGATAGGGGGAAGTTTGCGGACCAGGAGGAGGGGGGAGTGCAGGGGGCATGATCGCTCCTATGTGATGAGCGGCTCCCCCTGTGCCTGGCGGCATCAGGCAAGTGATAGGCATAACTCAGCTACTACTCCCATCACCTGCTCATACACGTTCGTCGTGACATCACTGTTTCTGAGAGAATTCTAACACTCCATGATCTACTAAATTAAGGGAAATAGCCTTATATGTACATTTCCCATAATTAATGTACATTAGAAATTTGTATAACTTTCCATAAGTAATAACATATCAAAAAATAATTTTGGCCGGACTTCTCCCTTAATCTGTGTAGTAAATTGAAGGGTTTTCTAATTTTCTAAATAGAGTTGACCATGATATTGGTCACATGTATTTTTGGCGAATGCCTTACTTAAGGGTACACTCACACCTACCCTACTACCTTCACAAAAATAGACAATGTCATAGCATGTAATCTGTGAGTTTTCTGTGTGAAATCCACAGCAAGTAAAGGCAACTATAAACGTCCCCTAATATTTAAGGGGCTATATATGTGATCATATACTCAATCCGATGAGTGGGATGCATGGAGCAGGTGTGGGCTGAATACAAATCAAAAGGTGCATCTGTTCAGAAAGGCGATAACAATTAACTTCAGAATGCCAGTCACATTTCCTTTTTCTTGTCTAAAATTTTTTATTCTGTATCCATTTTAACCCTTAATTTTTGCTTGCAGATTAAAGATACTGGAGCAAACCTTGCCATATGTCAGTGGGGCTTTGATGATGAAGCAAATCACCTCTTGCTTCAGAATGAGTTGCCTGCTGTCCGTTGGGTCGGAGGACCTGAAATAGAGGTGAGTAATGTGAGATATGAGTACCTTGGTAAAATGGCCATATGCAGTTAAATATGCATGAGAACATGCATGAATCCTACAATAAATTAATGTGACTACACTTTAATCTGTTCTTTCATCTGCTTCATATGCTCTCTTCAGAGCCCCCATGGCAGATTGTTAGGTTTTAGCTGGAAAAAAAAATAGGAAAAACTGCCCTGCAAGTTTCACTGTCTGAGAAGTGAGAACTGCAACATAATCCATTTTAGTTCTGTAGATCTTTGACCTGCATTGTAAGTTCTAATGTGGATTGAGACTGCACAGTTGTGAAGAGCATAAAAAGGATTTATCTTACTGGTTCACAAGTAGTGCATGCTGCAGGTGCCTGTGTCTACCATATCTCCTTTATGCTAGGAATCATATCTTAAATCTAGTTATGAATTTGAAACTTTTCAAGTTACGACTGCAAAAAAAGCTTCATCGTCTTATTTATGAAGTTGATTAGATTTGGAAATATTGTGATACTAAATGAAATACACGTTATTCAGTATTAAGGAATGCCTTATCTAGGGTATAACATAACTTTCCCCTAATGGTTTTTACCTTTGCAGTTAATTGCTATTGCTACTGGAGGCCGTATTGTACCACGTTTCTGTGAGCTTACTCCTGAGAAACTGGGCTTTGCTGGTGTAGTTCGAGAAATTTCTTTTGGAACTACAAAGGATCGAATGTTGGTCATAGAGCAATGTAAAAACTCAAGAGCTGTAACTATTTTCATCAGAGGCGGTAATAAGATGGTAAGTATAGTTATAGCAACAAGCATAGGTAATAGAAATTGGCTACAGACACAAAATATACTAGGAGATAATAAAACCACACGCCTAAACGCTTTGCTTCCTGTAGCAACCAGTGGGGACTCTGCTTTTATTTTACCAGCGCTACCAGAAGATATGAAAGCTCTCATTGGTTTTTATAGCCAATGGTTTTTAATCCCCATCCCTACACCTTAACAGGACTCCCTGCATCATAATTCATTAAGTTCATTATGATGCAGTGAGCTAACATGGCTTTGTCAGTACAATAGCATCCTTGATATTCAGCCAGCTTAGAGACCGTATATCACACACTTTGTCCTACTACTGACGCCTCAACAGCCATGATGTAGTGACACTGGCAAAATAACCAAAATCCCTGATTTTCTATTTCTCGTCTGAACTCAGAACTTTTAGGGTACATCTATGTGCGACCAAAAAGATGCAGAATTTACTTCTGGATTTTTAGTTCGAAAATGTTCTTTCTGTGGTGTGGATTTTCAGAAACTGAAGGGAGAAATAATCAGTCATAGTTTTGTTTTTTTGCTACTGTGTAATACTTTCCATGTTGTAGGGACATGTCAAGTTTTAATCGGTCAGGGGCTTTGGTGTGTTCAGGCCATGGACAATCTCTTCTCTACCTGCTTGCACAGCTAGGATAGTACCATAGACTTACATTGGGAGTCCTTGGGAGAGAACACATTTAGCGTGCATTTCTGGTGGCTTGGGGTCTGAACACTCCAACCCAAATGGTTAAAACTTTTGACTAGAAATGAGCAAATTTACATTAAAAGTTAAGCGCTTTGTTTGCTCGGCACTAGGCCTATACACTGGCTCCCTTCTTTCTCTGTGCCACTCCACCCCAGGTTCCTGGAGAAGCAGGATCTAGTCCTGGGCTACTGGGAGAAGTTTCTCAGGACTGGATCCAGCTTTTCCAGGCACCTGGGGTGGAGTGGCACGAAGTGCTTATGTAAATTCGCTCATTTCTACTTTTGACATGTCTCCCATGATATTTTAAAAGGGGAAAAAAAGTGAACGTTTCCAAAGCAGATGAGATTAAATGAATGCAGCAGGAATTAGGTCTGCACTGTATACTTCTATATACGTCTATACTTTTTAGCTGGCCCTCACCAGTAATACCCACTACACTTATTTTAACTATGTTCTGCTGCTGTATCCAGATAAACACCTAGACGTTAGCTAAATGGGGTGTTGTTTGTTGTTGTTTTTTTTTAACTTTTTTAAATTTAACTTTGTTTCACTAGTGATAAAATAAAGTTGTTGTTTTTTTTTTTTTAATCAATTTGTGTAGATTATTGAAGAAGCCAAACGTTCACTTCATGATGCACTGTGTGTCATTCGCAACTTGGTACGTGACAGTCGAATTGTTTATGGTGGTGGAGCTGCAGAGATATCCTGTGCACTAGCAGTAAGCCAGGCCGCTGACAAGGTAATGAGAAAAATAAACACCTTCTTTGTGGGGTTTTTTCACACAAATGATTAAGGTTACTTAACAAACTTAGAAATAGGCAATAGAATATGTAGCTGCACTCACCATTAGCTGCAAAAACACGATTCTTTATTTATGAATACATGCAAACAGAAGTGCGGACGCACGTGGGCAGACGCTGGCAGGAAGGAGATGGATTGTGTTTTTGCAGCTACATTTTCTATTGTTTATTTTTAGACTTGCACTGTGAACTAGCTAGCACCACTGCAGCGCTGGTATATTCAGATGGTGGTGGTAAAAAGACTGTTCTGTTGTAGTGCTTCTCCTATCTGTATGGTTTCTTACCAAACTTGCCTGTCTTTGAAGATTTATGTAACACTCCTAGTATAAAAATGCCACTCTTACGATTCATATTTTCCACTTCTGTTTCGTCTTTAGTGTCCATCCTTGGAGCAGTATGCAATGCGAGCTTTTGCTGATGCTTTGGAAACTATTCCAATGTCACTTGCAGAGAACAGTGGTATGAACCCCATTCAGACTATGACTGAAGTACGTGCAAAACAGCTGAAAGAAAATAACCCTGCACTTGGCATTGACTGTCTGCATAAGGGCACTAATGGTAAGTAGTTGGTAGCTTATTTTCTAGACAGTCATGAAGTACTGTGCATCATACCATTTCTTTAGAGGTGAGCAAACTTACAGTAAGTTCCGGTTCATGTGATCCAGAACACTGGGTATTTGAACCCCAGTGGCTGGAGGAGTTGGATGCAGTCAGAGGGCCTTCGTCTGCTTCCATCTTTTCCAGGCACTGGGGTTCAAATGCCAAGCCCTCAAGTTAACGTAAATCCGAACTTGCTGTAAGGTCACTCATCTCTACCATTTCTTGGGAAATGGCAGTTGTGCTGGATCTTAAAGCGTAAACGAGAGGGTTTTTTTTGTTTTTGTTTTTTTTATACACATTTGTAGCACATCAGAGTTCAGAACATTGTATGTGAATGGCATTCTACAAAACCCAATCAACTTTTTCAGGAAAAATTTTTTTTATATATATATATATATTAGTGTAACCTGATGCTGCAGGTTTAAAATCCACACCGCTGGTAAAATTGTGCATGTATTCTGTGCAAATTTTTACTGCTGTGTGATAAATTCACTAAAATCTCATTTACTTCCCTGCTACAGTAATATGTTGCAGATTTTTCAGATGTTGCAGATATATATATATATATATATATATATATATATATATATATATATATATATATATATATATATATATATATATATAATTATACCCTGCGCTATTGAAGTCAATAGGGAAGTCAACACTTGCAACAAATCTGCAATAGTATGGATTTTGCTGTGGACCTGTAACTATGGGCTTTGTACCCACAATCCTACCGCATGAGTGGGAATGGAAGGTACCCTTTAACAGAAGTGAAAGGAAGTTCTTTTCTAAGGTCATAATCAGCATCTGGAGTTCCTTAAATCCAGACACTATATATAGTTTCTCAGGGTGCAGCGAGTTTCTACTTCTGATATCATGGCAAGTAAAAATCCTCTACATCTTCTGTGTATCATGTGCTAATAGTGTTTAACCGTTGGTTCGTTTTTCTTTTTCAGACATGAAACAGCAGCATGTCATAGAAACACTGATCGGTAAAAAACAGCAACTTTCTTTAGCAACACAGGTTGTTAAAATGATTTTGAAGATTGATGATATACGCAGACCTGGTGAAATAGAGGAGTAAAATGCTTCTGAAGAAATCTGCTAAAAGGCACTTCCACTTGGCAGTCTCCAGACGTTATTTATTGTTTAACACTTTTTTCACATACTGTATGTTGACTTATATCAAGAAAATAAATGGTCATCCTTGCTACTTTCCTTTTGGTTTTAAAATCTTACCTGTCCACTTGCTAACAATATTCTTCAGTGTCTATTGCATTTATTTTTGCTTGTCATAAGTACATAGCGAAAGATTGTGGTACATTTAAGAACTTTTTTTAAACTTGCGGATGAACAAAAGATTCCTTTTTTAATATTAGAAAAACGTTATTAAAAAGTTATAGATAAAACGAATAGGTGCTCTAGGCTAGACACTAATATGAGATTATTGTAATCTTTAAAACAGAAATGTATTGCTAAAACCAGATAATGAAAGATAACAATGGGAGATCACCAAGGGTATACAAATATTGCAATATAAAAATAATGTACACCTGTCTAAAACATGCATCTAACCATAATAAAAACAAAGAAAGAAAATTTAGAGTCCCAAAAAATTGTAGAAAGGTGAGAAATAAAAAAAAAAATAGAAAAGGAAAAAACCTATAAATAACAAAATAAAGACCTAATGGGGAGTATAGAATCAAAAGATCAATAAATGTTATTGATGGAATAATGGAGTGAAAATGTTAAAGTTAAGAGTGCCGATGTTATATCATAAAATACATAAGAGATTAGCTGTACAGCATTAGTCGTTGGATATATATAAAGCTTCTTTATACTGGTAAGTATCAGTATTCAAGTGATAAAATGATGGCTTTAGAGTATTAGTTTTAGTCTTTTATGTGTCACTCCTTGCCGGCAACATATGATTGCACCGATGAGTCCCGGTAATCTAGTCAATGGATTGCAATTTGTTAGTAGCAGTTAGATACTTTGTATGCGATTGTTGGCATTTTTCTGTTGAGAAAGGTGCCAAGAGGGCACCGAAGCGTGTCAAGCCACTAGCCCTGTTCAGACTCCTAAATGCAAAGATTTTTACTTTGAAATGCTTCACTTCAAATTTGTCGCCAGAATTCCACATGGATCCAGCGTCTCCCCCGGGACACCAGGAATGAAATGTACAAAAATGATGTCAGCTGGCACTCTTTTCTCGAATAACTGGCACCTGGTAAACTGCTCAGGTCTCCCATTGATTTTAATGGGGCTTGTAATTTGATTGAAAAATGCTCAACTCACGTAGAAGCCTAGATAGATAAAAGGATAGACAGATGAATACATGGATAGATATATGGATAGAAAGATGAATAGATTGATGAATCATCTTGCAAGGCCATGTTCTGAATCAAGTTTCCACAATTCTCAACAATTATCACTATGTAATGATCAAATCTGACAGACACAAAGGTGTAGTTAAAAAGAAAGAAGGATAAATAGATGAAAGCAAAGGTGGATATATACATTGATGGGTTGAAAGATATCTAGATACACGTATCATATCGTGTAAAACAATGGCTATCTGCTGTTCTGCAGGTGAAAGTTTGTATTGCTGCTGACATATTCTTACCTCTTCTTTATGCTATATTTCCTTCCTACTCTGAAACCCCTTCTATAAGTTTTTTTTTTTTTAATTTAATTTGTAAATCTTAACATAGATTTATATGGAAGGTCCTTGTTCTGGATCCCCAGGGGTGGCCCCACTCACTTGTGCAGCGCTGACAGGAAGCTGAAGCTACAGAGAGAGGCGGCGTCTCACTGTCTGTGCCGGAACTGAGAGGAGAGAGAGCGGGGTCTGCAGAGCAGCAGCATATTTTCCTGGGGTTAATCAGTGGTGATGGGGCTCATGAATGTCTGCAATAACTTTTGCTTTTGGGCTGCAGCAGGGTGCAGGGCAGCACTCTCTGCTTCTCCCATACAAGCTATGCACAGTCTGTGCAGGCAGCAGTATAGACAGCACAATGCTATTGCTGCTTCTGTCTCTGTGCCTGTAGGAACTATGTGTGGATCGCCCATGTAAAGCAGTGGAGCTATAGACTCCAATAAGAGGCCCCCTGCCACATCCATCAACCCCTGGAGTACAAGTCCTTCCATTACATGGTACTGTGCACCGAGCACACAGGACAGGTAGAGCAGATAATTTAGCTGCTGGTAGGGGCAGAGGACTCACACTGCTACCACACACTGAAGCTGCACTTACTGTACATGTTACTGTGACAGTAGAATAGATCCTGGCCTGATCTGCTCTGTCAGGAAACCACACACAGTGCATGCTGGCAGCTCATCCTCTCATCTGACTGCAGCAGGGACCTGTAGTTACCTCAGAAGTTTCTCAGTACATGTCCTATCATCACTGGTGATGTACTACCTGCAAGCTGATCCCCTCCCCACTATTCACGTACATAAAGCCTATCTATCTATCTGTCCCATATCAATCTCTTTCATGTTTTATCTATCTCTCCCCCCCCCCTACTCGCACATACACAAAACCTGCTGGTGATGATATGACTATACTGTACTGTACACCTGCAGTGCACCTAAAGAGGGAGCCAAGATTTGGAGGATGGCCCAGGGCCAATGGACTACTCCACCACTGGGGTTCATGCTAAAGGGGAGGGCAAATGCTGTATGGGACTGCATATGAGGGGGTCAATACTGTATGCGGCTGCACAGACAGAAGGGGTTAATATTGTATGCCGTATAGTATTAATGTCCTCCCTCTCTATAGTATTAACCTCCTGTGTGCAGTCCCATATAGTATATGGAGCTACACAGGGCAGCTAATACTATTGAGCAGGCTGCACAAAGGGGGCTAATACTATAGATGAGCATATCTACATTAGGAAGGAAGCAAATCGCGTCATCCCTATCTGTATTCTGCTCATCAGGCTACAGGCTTTTAAATCTGCTCCGTTCCCTGCCACTCTTGGATACAGTCCTGGAAAACTGAGAAAAGTTTCCCAGCACTGGATCCATGCTGGTAAGTGGTTTGTGTTATGAAGGATTGGCACAACATAGGCACTTTCTTCCAAAATCCGCATTAGGGATGGTCCGAACCTGGCGAGGTTCAGGTTTGTACGAACCCGGACTCTCGGCAATGATTCCCAGCCATAGGCTGTATCCCAGTTTTCCAGGCGGTCCTCCCGCTGTATCCACCCTCTCCACAGAGGTTTAAGACAGCGGGAATCATTGATGAGAGTCCAGGTTCGTGCGAACCCGAACCTCGGCAGGTTCGGACCATCCCTAATCAGCATCACACTGGTAGTGTGTGGTATTAAAACCTGTCTCAATTCACTTCAGTGGAAGTTAGATTCAATACCACACTTAGCCTGAGGGCAGGGGTGGTGCTGTTTCTGGAAGAGAACAGCCAAGATTTTTTAAATCCTTGATAACCCCTTTAATTTAAAGTGGTTATATGTAGAGAGCCTTTTACACTGTTCTAAAACCTTCACATTCAATAAGAGTAATGTAGTAGAATATACCCTTCATTATGCAGAAACCATTGCTGTCTGCTATCGTTCCCTATGTGTAACATAATTGGTTGGGGACCCACTCAGAGTTACTCGCCCCCTTAGACTGAGCCCCTAGCTACGCCCCTGGTTCTTAGCAAACCATTTGATCAAATAATGTGTATCATCTTACTAAGTTAAGGTGGCCTCAGAAAGATGGTTCTCACACGGCCCTTTCAAGGACTACAAGTCTACAAAACTGGCCATAAAGGATCTAATTTAACCTTTGTTTAAAATTCACAGGAGATGGCTGTTTTTGCTTTTTGTGTAATGGTGCATTTACACAGAGATTTATCTGATAGATTTTAAAGCCAGGAATGGATTTTGAAAAGGAGAAATCTCAGTCTTTCCTTTATGACCTGTTACCCGCTTATAGTCTATTCCTGGCTTTAGCTTCAAAAATCTGTCAAACACTTTCTGTGTAAACACACCATTATATGTGTAGGTGTGGCTACCTCCTTTTGGCTTGCACTACACCAATTTCCTGTGGATGTTTAAGGGTGCCTTCACACACACACACCGGAACCGCAGCTAAATCCGCTGTGGATCCAGTGTCAGTGTATGCCTATGAGAATACATACTTGCAGCGGGATTAACATCCCGCTGAGTGTGTAAGTTAACAGTCGCCCGTGCACGCAACCAGAGCATACACCCCCCTCCCTGCTTCGGGTGTTCGGGACCACCAGATGCTGGGAAACGCCAGAGCGGGGAGGAGGTGTTGTATGCTCCGGGGGGCGGGACCAGCAGACGCTGGGAAACGCCAGAGCGGGGAGGAGGTGATGTATGCTCCGGCCGCCGGGGGGGTTAACTTACATACACGCAGCGGGATGTATTCTCATAGGGATGCACTGACACTGGATCCGCATCAGAGGATCTGGTGTGTGTGAAGGCACCCTTAAACAGAGTTTAGTCATCAATTTTATCTGTCATTGATGTCATCAGATTAATAATGGCATCTGAGGGTCCATTTACACAGAAAGATTATCTGACAGATTATCTGACAAAGATTTGAAGCCAAAGCCAGGAATGGATTTGAAAAGAGGAGAAATCTCAGGCTTTCCTTTATGACCTGATCTCTGTTTATAGTCCGTTTCTGGTTTTGGCTTCAAATCTTTGGCAGATAATCTGTCAGATAATCTTTCTGTGTAAATGGACCCTTAATCGATGTAATCAGCATTGATGATATCAGTGATGCAATCAATGTCATTAGGTTGATTGTGCCATTGGTCACGTGAATTATGTCATTAGATCAATAATGTAATTGGTGATGTCGATGATGTTGTCAGATCAATTATAAGTAAGAAGACAGAAAAAAACAGGCAGAGCGCCTCATCAAGTAGTACATCAGGATAACAACTGTATATGAATGTCAGCTGTACGATTCAAGACTCTCCTTTCTGGGTTGTGCTCAGCCACAACCACTATATAGCAGCATATGGATATAGTCAACAGGGGTATGTAGTTGAAAGCAAATCACCAAAAAGAATGGTAGCTGTTGACGCAGGCTCTATAATCCAAGGAGTTTATTTAAAAGTCCAAACATATAACGCGTTTCAAGACCTTAATAGTCCATTTTATCTGATGAAGAGGCAATGATGTTATCATGTTGACTGATGTTGTTGACTGATGTTGTCATCATTGATGTAATCTATTATGTAATCAGTGATGTAATTGATGTAATAAGATTGATGTCATCGGTCATTGTTGAAGATGTCATAGATTATGACATAAGTGATGTCATTGATGATGTCATCAAATTGATGAATTAATCAACTTTGCTCAGTTATCTAATTGATGATGTAGTCAGTGATGTCATTGATAAAGTCATTCCGATGATGTAATTGGTGATGTTAATGATGTCATGTAATAATATGATGTAATCGATAATGGCATTAAAGGGGTTGTCCGGCGATAAAAAATTATTCACAGAATAACACACATTACAAAGTTATACAACTTTGTAATGTATGTTATGTCTGTGAATGGCCCCCTTCCCCGTGTCCCACCCCCCCCACCCGTGTACCCGGAAGTGTGGTGCGCTATACATTACCTGTCACGTGCCGACCACGGTCTCCGATCGTCAGCAGTGACGTCTTCTTCGGGAGGCCAGCGGATCTTCCCGAGTGCCGGCCGCCCTCTGCAGCGTCATCAGAAGCTCAGCCGCGATTGGCTGAGCATAACTGTGCTCAGCCAATCGCGGCTGAGCGGCTGATGACGTGGCCGCGTCATCAGCCGCTCAGCCGCGATTGGCTGAGCACAGTTATGCTCAGCCAATCGCGGCTGAGCTTCGGATGACGCTGCAGAGGGCGGCCGGCACTCGGGAAGATCCGCTGGCCTCCCGAAGAAGACGTCACTGCTGACGATCGGAGACCGTGGACGACACGATATGCGGTGAGTATAATGCACCACACTTCCGGGTCTAGCGTGGGTGGGGGGAAACACGGGAAGGGGGCCATTCACAGACATAACATACATTACAAAGTTGTATAACTTTGTAATGTGTGTTATTCTGTGAATAATTTTTTATCGCCGGACAACCCCTTTAAATCAACATCAGATCAATGTCAACATTGAAGCCATTGATGATGTGATCATTCATGTTGATTCCTTTATCTTATGTCATTAGTGATGTCATCAATAATGTCATCAGATCGATAATGTCATTGGTGATGTCATCAGTGATGTTATCCATGTTTTCATCAGAGCAGTGATGTCATGATGATGACATGATCGATGTCTATGATGACATTATCAAATCAATGTCGTCGTTGGTGATATCAGATCGATTAGGTCATTAGTGGTGTTGATGATGCCATGATGACATCTTCGACTGTCATGCGTGATGTCACTGATTATATAATCAGCGCTGGCATCGATTATATCATCAGTAATGTTATTGTTTTTGTCATCATGTATTTCATTGATGATGTCATCAAACCAAATGATGTCAGTGATGATGTAATCAGATCAATGATGTTTTTGATAATGTCTTAAGTGATGTCGTGGGTAATGTCATCAGAACGATGATGTTATCAGTGATGTCATTGATAATGTCATCAGATCAATGATGTCAACAAAATTGATGATGCCATTGATGTCATCGAATAGATGATATTATCTGTCAAACTTATGATGTCAATATTGTCATCAGATTGATCATTTCAACAGTGATGTCATTAAATCGATGATGTCATCAGATTGATGAATTAATAAAAGTGATGATATCAGTGATGTTGATAGTGTTATCAGATCAAAGATGACATGTCATCAATGATGCCATCAGCGATATCATTGATGACATCAGATAGATAATGTCATCAGTTATGTTGTGGATACTCTTATCACATTAATGATGGCATCATCTATGTCATTTATGATGTCATTAAATCGACGATGTCTTCAGTTATATCATCAGATCAATTATGTCCTCAGTGATTTTGATGTCATCAGATCGATTGTGACTTCACTGACTGTCATTGATTACATAATCAGCCATGACTTTGATTATGTCATTAGTGATGTAATTGATTTTGTCATTATTTATGTCATTGATGATGTCAGCAGTGATGTCATTGAGGATGTCATCAGATTGATGATTTCATAGTTAATGTCATTGATGACATCAGATCGATGGTATCATCAATGATGTTATCAAAATGATGATGTTATCAGTGATGTCATCATTGATGTTGTTGATGTCATGAGATCGATGACAACTTAATTGACTGCCATCAATGATGTAATTGATTATGTCATCAGTTTAATTATTTTATAGATGATATCATTGATATAAGATCGATGATGATATCATCTATGTCATTGGTGATGTCCGGCGAAAATTTTTATTAAAATATATTATTACCCCTCAAAAGTCACCAATATACACTTATTACGGGAAATGCACATAAAGTGCTTTTTTCCCTGCGCTTACTACTGCATCAAGGCTTCACTTCCTGGATAAAATGGTGACGTCACAACCCGACTCCCAGAGCTGTGCGGGCTGTGGCTGCTGGAGAGGATGATGGCAGAGGGATGCTCAGTGTCCCTCCAGTGCCCGGTGTCCCTCAGTGTCCCTCTGCCATCATCCTCTCCAGCAGCCACAGCCCGCACAGCTCTGGGAGTCGGGTTGTGACATCACCATTTTATCCAGGAAGTGAAGCTTTGATGCAGTAGTAAGTGCAGGGAAAAAAACACTTTATAAGCATTTCCCATAATAAGTGTGTATTGGTGATTTGTATAACTTTTGGGGGGCAATACAATACTTCTCCTTTAATGTTATCAGATCAGTGATGTCATTGATGTCATCACATGAATGATGACATTATCAATGTCAGTGATGTCATCAGATCGATGATGTCATCAGTGATGTCGGTGTCATCAGATCAATAACATCATTGATTTTGTTCAGCATTATGATTGCCGTCAGCATTAGTGGTGTCATTGACGATGTCATGAAATCGATTGTCTTCTGTGATGTCATTGATGATGTCATATGATGTGGTGATATCAGTGATGTCATCAGTAATGTCTTAGATGTTATCAGATTTATGATGTAATTGAATTCATCAGATCAATTATGTCATTAGTGATGTTGTCGAATATGTAATCAGATAGATGATGTCATCACTCATGTTGATGATGTCGTCAGATCAATTACATTATGTCATTGAGGATGTCATTAATGTTGTATGATCGATGATGATTATATCAGTGATGTTGATGTCATCAGATGGATAATTTAACTGATGAAAACACAGATGATATCACTGATGACCTTTAAGTCATCATCCATCTGATGACATCATCGACATCACTGATATATGTGATCAAATCGATGATGACATTATAAATTCCATTGATGTCATGAAATCGATCAAATGTCATCAAATCGATAATATCAGTGATGTAATCAGATCTATGATGTCTGATGTCATTAAATTGATGATGACTTCATTGACTGTCATTGATTATGTATCGTTTTTTTTTCTATGTCATGAATTATGTTATCAAACCGCCAATTTTACTCCATGTGAACTGGCCCCTACTGATTACTAATTTTGTTTACAAATATTTAGAATACTATCCAATGTTATAATCATCACAAAACTTATCACTCAAATAAAAACAATACAAAACATTACACACAGCTGGTACCATAATAGCTTTCTTTTACTATAAGTTTTGCAGAAGGACTTATCAAGGCCATACACTGGAGAGAGAAATAAATCTCCAGGTCCTCAATGGGAAAAATGAATCCTCAAAATGTGCAGGGCTAATGGGCCCCATCCCTTGGAGGGTTTTAGCTGGGGGGATGTAAAATGACCCATCAGGGTTAATTACAGGGTATAGATGGTGTCATGTTAGGGGCTGGTTCTGAAGACACCACCTTTCTCTTTCTCTGGGGAGGACAGGGCGATGTGATTCACAATTATAACAATTGGAGTTAGGATTTTGTACAGCCCTCTTAAAACAAGTCCAGTTGTTGCCACCATTTTAAGGCAGTGGCTGTCCACCTCCTGCTCTGATCCACATATGTTATACTTATTATCAAAACTTTCTGTACCCTTATTCTGATGCAGGTCTCTTGCTACCTTAGGCTGGGTTCAAACACAGTACATTTCATTCACAGTACATTGAATTTTGATTCATATAGTGCAACCAAAACCAGGAGTGGATTGAAAGCACAGAAAGGCTCTGTTCACACACTGTTGAAATTGAGTGGATGGCCGCCATTTAATGACAAATATTTGATGTTATTTTAAAACAACGGCTGTTATAATGAAATAATGGCCGTTATTTACTGTTATATGGCGGCCATCCACTCAATTTCAACATTGTGTGAACAGAGCCTTTCTGTGTTTTCAATCCACTCCTGGTTGAGGTTGCAAAATACTGACTGAAATATACTGTATGTGAACCTAGCCTTAAACCAGACTTTTTTGGTGCAATCCTGCATCAGTTAGCTTTTCTTTCTCATCTTTCAAGGCTTTCCGATAGCTTCCACCTGTGTAGAGACATGTTACATTCATAAGATCCTTCCAATTTGCGACATGATCCCCCCCCCCTCACTCATACACCAGCTGGGAGACTATGTACTCCCATGGTCGGAGGGATATTCATTTTCACATGTTAGACACACAAAAACAACCAGAGAGTGAGAGTTCTAGGTCACCTTTGTCTGTCTGGTCTTACACACATCAGAAACAGGTCCTACCGCTTGCTCCCTTGACGGTAGAGACTAATTTTACCAGTATTGTTTGCCTCCTAAACGTGCCACCTTCTCATCACTGAGATATACAGTATAAACTAGATGTTCTCAGCAAGGTCCTGACCTACATTTCTCACCTCCTCATCACTGAGTAACATACACGAGTTCTCAGCAAAGTCCTGATGGCCGTCTGCTAGTGAATACTTTACACAGACCAATTCTTCACTAGCCTGACTTTGACCCCCCTCTCAGAGATGTAAACATTAAAGGTGCAAAACATAAGTGTGGTGCAAAACATTCTTCAACTAAATAACACACATTACAAAGTTGTACAACATTTATGTTATTTAGGTTAATGGCCCCTTCCCCATGCCCTTCCTTCCCCCCCCCCCCCCCCCCCCCCCCCCCCCGACGTGAACCCAGACAGGCCAGTACACCAGGAGACGTGGAGGAGGCCATAGGAGGACAACAAGCCAGCAGCAGGACCACTACCTCTGCCTTTGTGCAAGGAGGAACAGGAGGAGCACTACTAGAGCCCTGCAAAATTACCTCCAGCAGGCCACAAATGTGCATGTGTCTACACAATCGGCTAAAAACTGACTCCATGGGGAAGGTATGAGGGCCCAAAGTCCACAGATGGGGGTTGTGCTCACAGTCCAACACTGTGCAGGGTGATTGGCATTTGCCAGAGAACATAAGGATTGGTAAATTTGCCACTGGCGCCCTGTGCTTTTCACAGGTGACAGACGTGACAGAATCTGGAGACGCCTGGGAGAGTGATTAGCTGCCTGCAACATCCTTCAGCATGACCAGTTTGGCAGTGAGTCAGTAATGGTGTTGGGTGGCAATTCTTTGGAGGGCCGCACAGCCCTTCATGTGATCGCCAGAGGTAGTCTGACTGCCATTAGGTACCAAGATGAGATCCTTAGACCCCTTGTCAGACCATATGCTGGTGCGGTTGGCCCTGGGTTCCTCCTAACGCAGGACAATGCTAGACCTTATGTGGCTGGAGTGTGTCAGCAGTTCCTGCAAGATGAAGCATTGAAGCTATGAACTGGCCCGCCCGTTCCCCAAACCTGAATTCGATTAAGCACAGCTGGGACATCATGTCTCACTCCATCCACCGTCACGTTGCACCACAGATTGTCCAGGAGTTGGCGGATGCTTTAGTTCAGGTCTGGGAGGAGATCCCTCAGGAGACCATCCGCAACCTCATCAGGAGCATGCCCAGGTGTTGTAGGGAGGTCATACAGGCACATGGAGGCCAAACACAATACTGAGCCTCATTTTGACTTTTTTTAAGAACTTTACATCAAAGTTGGATCAGCCTGTAGTGTATTTTTCCACTTTACTTTTGTGTGTGACTCCAAATCCAGGCCTCCATTGGTTAATACATTTGATTTCCAATGATGATTTATGTGTGATTTTGTTGTCAGCACATTCAACTTTGTACAGAATACAGAACAAAGTATTCAATGAGAATATTTCATTCATTCATATTTAGGATGTGTTATTTGAGTGTTCCCTTTATTTTTTTAGATAGATAGATAGACAGACAGACAGACAGACAGATAGATAGATAGATAGATAGATAGATAGATAGATAGATAGAAAACAACTACTATGACACAATATTTGTCAAGACAAAATTCTTTTATTATAAGCGTTACAGAAGGTTATAAAGCTACAAGAAGCCAGCACAAAGAGGGAAGTCAGATAAGATGCCAGGCTTGTCATAAAAAAAATGTGCTGCGTTGAAATCAATGCAAAATAGCCGTTGTTCACACAGTGTACTGAACAACAGCTGTTGTTATATACGGCCATGGAAATAACTGACCTGTCAATTATTTCTAGACGTTGTTTCCAAACACAGCGTGGCTGTCATGGTTTATTGATTTCCAGGCACACCCATACGGCCAGCATATTTAAATGGGTTTTAAATAATGTTCCAGCGACTGATATGGCGGCAGCTGTTTTACACAGTGTAAACATAGCTCAAAGGTGTATTTTAATCTTATATAAGAAAATCTTTTTAAAGCTCTTAAAACTTCATATTTTCATGTTTGCAGTAATAAAGAACATCTGCGCCATTCCAGTTAATTACTTCATATATTTATTCAGCCAATCAAGCATATCCTTTCTTGCTTCTAGAATGTATGGCTTGTCTTCAGGATTGATTTCCTCATTCTTCCTATGGGCAAAACCATGGTTTTGCTTTGGATATACTTTAACCTTATAGTCGGCCTTGGATTGCTCCTTAAGTTTTTGATCCAAAGATGCAACCTGCAAAAGAATAGAAGGATTGAAATCTAGAACAAGTTTAACTTGCTCAGCTTTACCCATAAACACATTTATCCTTCTCAAATCAATGTACCCTTGTTTTTCATAAAATTTTAACACTGAAGGTTTGGTGCATCTTAAAGTGACTCTGTACCCACAATCTGACCCCCACAAAACCACTTGTACCATCAGATAGCTGCTTTTATTCGAAGATCTGGCCAGGGGTTTGTTTGGCAGGCGATGCAGTTATGTCCTAAAAATAACTTTTAAACTTGCTGATCTAAGTCAAACCGGCGTGGTCTAGA
Organism: Dendropsophus ebraccatus; assembly: GCF_027789765.1. Classification (NCBI taxonomy): domain Eukaryota; kingdom Metazoa; phylum Chordata; class Amphibia; order Anura; family Hylidae; genus Dendropsophus; species Dendropsophus ebraccatus. The sequence goes on from NC_091455.1 coordinate 128,531,413, forward strand.
GTGTATGTGCCCTAGGCCTGCACCGCCCCTCCGTCCCTCCTCCCCGCCCACTTCATCATTAGGAATGCCCCTGGGAAGGATTTCTCCTAATCATCATTTGTCTGAACACTGCACATGAGTTGGATCGTTAAAGCACATGTGCAGTGTTCAGACAAGACAAGTGATGGTGGTGCAAGCCTAGGGCACATACACTCTAGGCCATGCCAATTTGACGCAGGGCTGCAAGTTTAAATTTTTTTTTTTTTAGGACAATAACTGCATCACCTGCCGAACGGACCCCAGGACAGATATTTGATTAAAAGCAGCTATCTACATAGTAACATAGTAAACTTGTAAATAAGGTTGAAAGAAGACAAGAGTCCATCAGGTTCAACCTAGGGGAACCCTACTGTGTTAATCCAGGGGAAGGGAAAACCCCCTATGATGGTACAAGCGGTTTGGTGAGGCAGATTGTGGGTACAGAGTCGCTTTAACCTCTTATTTGAAAAATAATGAAAAAGTGCATTTCGCTAACTTTGAAATTTTCTGCTTGCAAGGAAAATGGTTATGCCACATAAATTATATATGAAATAGCATTAGCAACATGTTGACTTTATCTTAGTAGCGTTTATTAAACTTGCCTTCATTTTTTTAGGACAATAGAAAGCTTCAAAGTTTAGCAGCATTTTTCCAAATTTTCACAAGAATTTCAAAATCAGATTTTGCAAGGGACCAGTTCACGTTTGAAGTGGATTTGAGAGGACTGTATGTTATGAAGCCCCACAAAGAACCCCATCTCAGAAACTGCACCCCCCAAACTGTTCAAAATAAATTCCAGAAAGTTTTTTTTAACCCTTTAGGTGAGTTACAGAAATAAAAGCTAAGTGTGTGAGAAAATTGAAAATTTAAATTTTCTTTGCAGAAATTATATTGTGATCCAATATCTTTCATAATAAAAAACCTATTTCCAGAGAAATGCACCATAATTTGTATTGCCCTGTTTCTGCAATTTATAGAAATATAATATGTGTGGCCCTATTGCGCTTTTTGACTCAACCACAAGCCTCAGATGTAAAGGAGCACCTAGGGAATTTTGAAGCCTCCATTACAATTGGCCAATTTTCAAAGTACCACTTCTGGTTGGAAGAGGCTCCCTGGTGCAAAAACCTAACAAACACCCCTAAAGGGACACCATTTAGGAAACTACACCCCTCGAGGAATGTAACAAGGGGTATAGTGAGCACATGGACCCCACTGGTGACAGACACAAATGTGGAATAATGTGCTGTAAAAATGAAAAATGAAACCCTAAATGAAAAAAATTAACCCCTAATCATGTAGAGCAATTTTCCCCGATTATAGGAGTACCCCACATGTGGACACAAACCACAAAGCCGGTGCACGGAAAGCCTCCAAAGGAGGATTTTGGAAGCTGGATTTGGCCAGAATGGAGGACGAAAGCCATGTCGGGTCCCCAGAGCCCCCGTGCTGCCAAAACATTGGAAAACCCCCACAAGTGACATCATTATGGAAACTACACCCCTCAAGGAATGTAACAAGGGGTATAGTGATCACATGGACCCCACAGGTGACAGGCACAATGTGCCGTGAAAATTAAAAATAGAATTTTTTTACACTAAAACTTGGTCTAGTCTTAAAAAATACAGAAAAAAATACACAGGTGGGTTTACAAAATCCCTGTGCTGCCAAAACAGTGGAAACCCGCCACAAGTGACCCTAATATGGAAACTACACCCCCTCAAGGAATCTAACAAGAGGTATAGTGAGCATATGGACCCCACTGGTGACAGACACAAATGTGGAACAATGTGATGTGAAAATGAAAAATTTTATTTTTTACACTAAGACGTTGGTGTAACTTTGAATTTTTCATGTTAACAAGGGGTTAAAAGGAAAAATAAACCACTAATCATGTAGACCAATTTCCCCCGATTACAGGAGTACCCCACATGTGGACACAAAGTGCAAAGCCGGCGCACAGAAAACATCCAAAAGGAAGGAGCTGGATTTGGCCAGAAAGGAGGACGAAGGCTATGTCGGGTTTGCAGAGCCCAAGTGCTGCCAAAACATTGGAAAGCCCCCACAAGTGACCCCCAACAAAACTCAGGAATCTGTGGCTCGTACGTGTCAGGGACTGAGGTCCAGGTGGGGTCACTTGAGGGGGCTTCCTGGGGCCTAGTCCTGGGGCGGCGCCTTGGGGGGCTTATCATCACTAAATGATAATGACGATGAGGAAGAGGAGGAAAGAAGAACGAAGGAGGGATCTTCCTCTTCTCCCTCACTGGTTGTCTCAGTATCTGAGGCAATCCAGGCGTATGCCTCCTCAGCCGAGAACAACCTGTAGACCATTTTTTAGTTTTTTTCTTTAGGGTGCCTTCAGACACACCGGATTTCACGTTGCGGATTCGCAACAAAATCAGCTGCGGTTCCAGTGTCACTGCATCCCTATGAGAATACATACATGCAGCAGGACTGATAAGTCAACCCTCCGCTGGCCGGAGCATACATTACCTCCTTTCCTTTCCGGCTTGCTTCAAGGGTTCTCGGCAGGACATCCCGCTCAGCCAATCAGTGGCAGCCTACTGATTGGCTGCTCGGGATGAGCAGACGCCAGGAGCCCTGAAGCAAGCCGGAGCAGGGAGGAGGTGATGTATGCTCCAGCCAGCCGGGGGATAACTTACAGTACATACACGCAGCAGGATGTCAATCCCGCTGCGTGTATGTATTCTCATAGGGATACTCTGACACAGGATCCACAGCGGATACTGCTGCAAATCCGCAGCGTGAAATCCGCTACGGATCCGGTGTGTGTGAACGCACCCTTAGAGGGGGAGTGTAAGTGTTATGCTACATAAGTGTGTGCTGTTTTTACGTTTCATTTGTGTTTTTGACTTTTTTTTTTACTTAGGGGGCACATAGGGGGGGGGGGCAGAAAAAAAAATTTACTAAAAAAAAGAAGAAAATTTACACTAAAAAAGGAAAAAAAACACAGCAGAGGGGAGAGGCAGGGGACACTTTATCACCACCTATCCAGGAAAGAGGGTGGCAGGACAAAGGGGAGAGGGTGGCAGGAAAAAGGAAAGGGTGGCAGGAGAGGGCAGAGCGTGGCAGGACAGAGGGTGTCAGGAGAGGGGAGAGGGTGGCAGGATGGAGGGTGGCAAGAGAGGGAAGCAGGAGAGAGGAGAGGGTGGCAGGAGTGGGTGGGAGGGAAGAGGGTGGCAGGAAAGAGGAGAGGGTGACAGCAGAGAGTGTGGCAGGACGGACGGTGTCAGGACAAAGGGTGGCAAGAAAGGGAAGCAGGAGAGAGGAGAGGGTGATAGTAGAGAGGGTGGCAGGACAAAGGGTGACAAGAGAGGGAAGCAGGAGAGAGGAGAGGGTGGCAAGAGAGGGTGGCAGGGGAGGGGAGATGGTGACAGGAAAGAGGAGAGGGTGGCAGGAGAGGGTAAGAGGAGAGGGTGGCAAAAGGAGAGGGTGGCAGGAAAGAGGGTGGCAGGACAAAGGGTGGCAAGCAGGAGAGAGGAGAGGGTGGCAAGAGAGGGAAGAGGGTGACAGGAAAGAGGAGAGGGTGGCAGGGAGAGTTTGGCAGGGAGAGGGTGGCAAAGGGAGTTTGGCAGGGAGAGGGTGGCAGAGGGAGTTCAGCAGAGTGAGGGTAGCTGAGAGAGGGTGGCTGAGAGAGGGTGGGAGAGGCTGGCAGGGAAAGGGTGGCAGGTAGAGGGTGGGAGAGGCTGGCAGGGAGAGGTGGGAGAGACTGGCAGGAAGACGGTGGCAGGGAGATGGTGGGAGCAGCTGTCAGGGAGAGGGTGGAAGGAAGAGGGTGGGAGAGGGTGGCAGGGAGAGGGAAGAAGAGGCTGGCAGGTAGACGGTGGCAGAGGCTTGCAGGGTAAGGGTGGCAGGTAGAGGGTGGGAGAGGCTGGCATAGAAAGGGTGGCAGGTAGAGGGTGGGAGAGGCTGGCAGGGAGAGAGTGGGAGAGGCTGGCAGGGAGAGGGTGGGAAAGGCTGGCAGGGAGAGGGTGGGAGAGGGTGGCAGGAAAAGGGTGGCAGGTAGAGGGTGGGAGAGGCTGGCAGGGAGAGGGTGGGAGAGGATGGCAGGGAGAGGCTGGCAGGGAGAGGGTGGCAGGTAGAGGGTGGGAGAGGCTGGCAAGGAAAGGGTGGCAGGGAGAGGATGGGACAGGCTGGCAGGTAGAGGGTGAAAGAGGCTGGCAGGGAAAGGGTGGCAGAAAGAGGGTGGCAGGTAGAGGGTGGAAGAGGCTGGCAGGGAAAGGGTGGCAGAAAGAGGGTGGCAGGTAGAGGGTGGGAGAGGCTGGCAGGTAGAGGGTGGGGGAGGCTGGCAGGGAAAGGGTGGCAGGGAGAGGGTGGGAGAGGCTGGCAGGGAAAGGGTGGCAGGGAGAGGGTGGGAGAAGCTGGCAGGTAGAGGGTGGGAGAGACTGGTAGGTAGAGGGTGGCAGAGGGAGGTTGGTGGCGGCAGCACGGGCGAAAGAGGCAGGGCCAGCAGGGGGACACACATGGGAGCAGGAGTAATAGAGGCAGCGTAATGGAGGAGGCGGGGAAGAAAGGCCGGCATGATGGAGGGGCAGGGGGAACAGAGGTGGCGGCGGTGGCGTGAGGACAGAGGTGGGGGCAGCAGGCGGACCCACAGCAGTAGCGGCGGCAGGTAAAGGACACGCTCCTTATCTGCTCGCCGATTCTGCACTTGATTTTAATTAAATTTGTACAATTAAAGATTCTTTTTTGTCTTGCCAAGCTCACAGCGGCAAGAATACCCTGAATACACCACTGATAGGATGTAAGAAAAATAAGGATTTCTTAGCAAGCATATGCTCATGGAATGTAACCTATTTAATTGTTATTTTCTGTGCTTGTCAGTACAGCGGCTATGCAATTGCAGCCAGTGAGTTTATTTCTGTCCTTGAAATGGCAGAACGTAATTACAAATTGCAACAACGGCTATGCTAATAGCCGCTGTACTGACTGACTGAGAGAATTTTGCAGACGTGTGAATGCCCCCTTAGGCTATGTCCATCGTGCAGAGAGAGGTTGATGAGTACGGCACTACATGTATGTCCAAACTGGACGTGAGGCCCACTGGATGATAGGCAAAAATATCGTGATCAGACTATACGGGTGGTGCTCTATGTTATAAAGATTATGTACGTAAAGTAATGTACGTAGCCATGACGAAGTGCCGGAAGGCAAGAAACAGCTGTCGCTGCAAACGTTAGGGCGTCCTCCCGTATACCTGTCTATGCACATTGTTTGTATGAATTAATAAAGAAACTGAGAAGACTACGAGCGGTGAGTGCCATGTTTCTACAATCTTTTTGTTACCCCCTTAGGCTATGTTCACACAACGTATGTGTTGTAGAAATCACGGCCGTTGTTGCAAATTGCAACAACGGCTGTGATCTATACAGCACACACTTTGTATCTGAAAGCATAGGATCCCCGCTGGAGTGTATATACACATAGTATACACTCTGGCTGGGATCCCTAGCGGCGCCGTAGAAAACTGACATGTCAGTTTTCTGCTACCGGGTCACGGAGCGGCCGGTCTCTTACTAGGTGTAAACATAGTCTTATACTGTTAGGCTGCATTCACACGTTCCGGGAAGTTGTCTGTGCTCATGGACCCGTGCGCACGGACAATTTACAGCCCATTGCTTTCTTTTCGGTTATTTAGACGTTCCTTGATTTCATAGATCCGTGATCCATTCAGTTTAAAAATAGCACATGTCATAACTCGAAGTGGAAGCACGGAACGGATTCTCCATAGAAATTAATGAGATCCGTGTTTTTCACAGATGTACACAGATGTAACATCCGTGTTCATCCGTGAAAAACACGCAAGTGATGTAATCAATGTAATTTAAAATGCTTTAAAACAGATCTGTGAAAAAATTGGACACAGATGCGAAACGGATGCAAAACGGACTGTTTTGCACGGATCACGGAGGTAGCTAACAGACCACAATGCCAGACCCACTTGACATTTTTGATATTACATTTTTTCAGGGAAGCTTAGCATTTTTCAGTGAGTTTGCATTTTTGTTTATGCAACAGAATTTACTTTTGGTGGTTTTTCTTCCATAGACTTTTAGTGGGTGTAAAAACGTCAGAAAAAAATGTCATGTCTATCTGCATATTGGCTTTTTTATGGTGTTTTTTTCCCCAGTTCTTCAATAGAAATTCTGGAATCACATGACTTGTACGATTAAAAATGCCTATAGTAATTTACACCAAAATAAAAAAAAATGCCAAAAACACTGCTATTATTTTTGGAAGCATTTTTGTTATATTTGTTCAGCCCAAAAATTGTATATTAGAGAGCTTTAGGTAAAATTACATGTAAACATAGACACATTACACATAGACACTCTTGTGTAAATTAAACAGGTATAGCAATGTTGCACACAATATTAGTTATAACAACTTACCTGCTCAAGTGGTATAAGTGGATCATTCTCACCAAAAATAAACAATGTTGGATTAAGCAACTTATACTTTTCACATTCTTCACGGACTAGGCCTAATAAAAGTGACAAATATTAAAATGAAATGATTTTGGTTTGACATATAGACTCCACACTATCACTGAGGAGATTAGATGTTTTATGGGCAATCTTTGGTGCATATACTTTTCATGTAAATTACAAAACTTGGATGCCAAAATAAACCTTTGTTTCTGACTAAATTGTCTTGTTTTTTTTTTCTAACTAGGAGGCAGGTTCACAGTCAAAGTCACCTTTAACTACATTTACTAACTGGAATAACTAATCTTTTTTGGCACATGTTTTTGTTGCATATTACACCACATACAAAAAGGTGTACATAATATGCCAGCTTTTTCCACATCAAGGTTAGTGTCAAATGTATTAACCCTTTGAGGACCAGGCCCAAAATGACCCAGTGGACCGCTCTAATTTTGATCATTGCGCTTTCGTTTTTCCCTCCTATCCTTCTAAGAGCTCTAGCACTTTCAGTTTTCTATCAACAGGCCATGTAGATAGACGCCATGTAATGGCGTCTTTCATTTTACCATAACATGTATGATGGAATTCCAAATATATTATTTATGAAGATATAAATAGGTGAAATCGTAAAAAAGAATGCAATATGGTAACTTTCGGGGGGTTCCTGTGTCTACGTAATGCACTATATGGTAAAAGCGACATGATACCATTATTCTATAGGTCAGTCCGAACACAACCATATGCAGGTTACACAGATTCTCTAATGTTATATATATATTTTTTTTAATGAAATCCTTTTTTTTTGGCAATTAGTTAATAATATGATGGCACTATTGTGACGCTTATAACGGTTTTATTTTTTCACCTATGGGGCTGTATGGGACGTCATTTTTTCCGCCATGATCTCTAGTTTTTATTAATATCATATTTGTGAAGATCTGACGTTTTGATCACTTTTTATGAATTTTTTTATATATATAATGTAACATAAAATGGGTAATCCGCGCACTTTTTTCCCTCTTTTCGTCTACGCCATTCTCCGTTCGCAATGACGCTTGTTATACTTTAATAGATCGGACAATTACGCATGCTACGGTATATTATATGTTTATTTATTTATTTTTATATGTTTTATTTATATAATGGGATGGGGGGGTGATTTCAACTTTTATTGGGGGAGGGGTTTTGGGCTAATGTATTGGTGTTTTTAACTTTTTTTTTTTTACACATTTGAAGTCCCTTTGGGGGACTTTTACATTCACTACTTTGATTTCTACACTGATGATTGCTATGCCATAGGCATAGCATTAATCAGTGTTATCGGCGATCTGCTCATCGAGCCTGCCTGTGCAGGCTCAGTGCAGCAGATCACCGATCGGACCGCACGGAGGCAGGTGAGAGACCTCCAGTGGTCCGTTTTAACGATTGGGACCCCCGCAGTCACACTGCGGGGGTCCCGACCAGTAAGTGACAGGGGACTCCCCCTGTCACTTTTACTTGAACGCCGTGGCCGCGCCGCGATCGCGGCGTTTAAGTGGTTGATGACACGCGGCAGCGCGATCGCTGCAGCGTGTCATTACCGGTGAGGTCCCGGCTGCTGATTCATATCTGGTCCCGGAGCGCGCTTCATAGCCGGAGAAACACCCAGGACGTAAAGTTACGTCCAGGGTCGTCTGGAGACAGACTTCCATGATGTAACTCTACGTCCTGGGTCATCTAGGGGTTAAAGGACCAGCACCAAAATAGTAAACAAGGTATATCAACAGAAAAAAACCTCACATGGTAAATCTGGGCCGGCATTGCCTCCCTATTCCTATTTTTAAAATACATATTCGTTAATTGCCTTATATCTCTGAAAGAGGTCACTGTTATTAAGAAATATCCTTAAACTTTCTAATTTTGCTGCTTCTAACAAATTAGCTTCCAGAATTGACTGTTCACCTAATGTCCTATATATTTCCCCCTTAACAGGTGGAAATGTAAGATACTGCTAATTATTTCCTCTGTCCTCTATAACAGTGGTTTCATGTTAATGTCTGATATGGATCGATAGATAGATAGATAGATAGATAGATAGATAGATAGACATTAAATAAAAAATTACCATAGAATGCCACTCCAGCCTTCAATTCAGGGTAATTTAGCATGAGATAATGGGTGGCAATGCCACCCCAGCAAAATCCAATCACTCCAATGCTTTTTGCTTTACACTGCTCCTTCAAATATTTCAGAACAACATCGACCTCTCTGAAAATGAAATACAAAATGTAGAGATAAACATGTTGACAACACAACACAACCCTTTTATTTATTTTGGTTTGCACTATGTAAAGGGTCCGAGAAGGCATCAAAAGGGTTTGTGCAGCTACTTTTTGGATATTTCTGATTGTGGTGATACGAATTATGTGATTTTGGTTTTAGCTGGCTCCTGGTCCCTTGCCACTGCTCAGATCAGACATTATCATACACTGTGCATGGGCTGCTACAGCCAATCACTGGCCTCAGATGTTACATGACATCAACGCACACTTTCACCATATAGTCTATATCCAGCCTGTGACTCTCCAGCTGTTGTATGACTACAAATCCTAAACCCAGATGCAACTGGGCACAGAGATGGTGAATAAGTGGAGATGAGCTGCTCTTAAACATCAAAGCAGTCTAATGCACCACTGACTGGCCATCCTTCACTATATCGCAACGTCATCCAAATGTAGCAAAGTCCACACCACAGGAATCTCATAAAACTGGCAAATAGCAGCTTGAGGCTAATTTGTCATAGGTGATTTGGGATAAAATATTGCTGCTACAGTATATGCCATTCTTGTATACGTTTTAAAAAAAGTTTGAATACAAGCTAAGTTTTATGAGATTCCAGTTCCTTGGACTTTGCTACATAACCCTGGCTTTTTGCCATGCTGGAGACTGCCCCTGGGCACAGAATCCTCATTCAAATATTAACATATATTAACAGCTTTTTATCTCTGTGTTGCAACAGCCACAGAACAACAGGTAAGGGGTTATACTAAGCAATGAACTCCTGCTGCTTCTGAAGTTACAGCTGTTTTTCTTATAGTAAATAAAGTACTAATTTAGATATCACACAGACTATCAAATAGAGCGTAGTTGTTTGGAATGACAGTATGAATTTAATAGAATATTATTAGTCTGTGTTTATATGTGAAATATTTATACTTCCAAATATCCATTATATTTTCACATTTAAAATGATAGATGTGTGTAATTTCAGGGTCTTTATAAATCAACACTTACTTGTATACTTTATTTGGTGGGCGGGTTTCAAGCCACTTAAAAAAATTTGCATCCTCATAGGTTGAGTTCCATGGATCCTGGCCTACAAAAAAGTCTCCCAGGACGGCACTGTAAACATTCAAAAAGAAAGGACATGGAAATAAATGTTAGATTTGCATTATTTCTCTGAGTGAAAAACTACAGTATATATGGAAAAAGATATTAATTGTCTACCTTCTCAAACCACTCCCTGAATCAAAGTTGAAATGTGGGGTCTATGGAAATATTTTCATCTACCAGCTAGAAGAGACAGATCAACTGAGTGATAGCACCCTATAGCTAACTGGTCATGTTCACCACTCTATTTGTTTTAAGGTGCTTTGCTAATGCATATGAGTAGTCTAGGGGTTGCACTACTATTCAATACTGGTCTTAAATTAAATTGAGGTGTTATATGTAGCAATTCCTTAATATTAAGATGAAATTGTAATTGCAGTTACGTTGTTCTTAGGCTGCTTGCCACTATGCATCACACAATGTGCAGATGTTATGATCAAAATGTTTAGCATGGCTCGGTGGTTAGCAATGTTACCTTGCAGTGTTTGAGTTTGTATGTTTGAACTGCGGTCTGCCCCCACTGGAGCAGTGTCACAGAGGAGAAGGGGATTCCTCCTGCTGGGGGCGGGGCGGCCCGCCTCCAGTGCTTCAGCCTGGGCTACTGCTCGGTAATAGACCAGTGCCGTGCACGGGAATCGGGCCGAGGTTCAAAAAAAGACCACCACACCAATTTCCCTGCGCTGGCGCTGTTCTATTTATGTGTAACACTTAAAGCGAATGTACCTGATGGTACATTTAAGCACACACAGGTTTGTAGCAGCAATACTGCGTTTGTACAACATTTACTTCTGTCCTGTAGGATCGGGAATCTGTGCTGCTCTCAGGCAGACTCTATGCACAGATTACCGATACTACTGATCAATCCTATACAATGGCATAGCATTGATCAGTATATGCAACTTAATAATAATTATACAGTGATCAGTGTTGAAATCTAATATATTATAAAAATATGTAAAAAATAAACATATTATATATTGTAGCGTGCGGAATTGTACAATCTACTAAAATATAACAATATTGTTCCCACACAATGAATGGTGTAAACAAAAAGAGGGAAAAAAACACCAGGATTGCTGTTTTTTTTTTTTTTATTAAATGCTAGAAAAAAATGATTAAAAATCAATCATAATTTTTCTTTTACACAAATATACCAATAAAATTATGGCCCAACCAGCCCTGTAGATGGAAAAATACAAGTGTTATGGCTCTTAGGAGGCAAGGAGGAACATTGCTTCAATTTGACCTTGACATCGGTGCATCAATAACCTTTGGCGTAAAGGAGTTAATACTGCAAGACCAGCATAGGTACAATTATAAATACAATATGCTTTAAGGTACCACAGCAACAATTAATTTTAGCCCATTTTAGTATATATTGAATAAAAGTTGTAAAAAAAAAACAGTCAGAGAATTAATTAAAAAGTGCAAGAACATACAAGTCTATGGTTCAATGAAAAAGTTAGACTATTGTAGAAATTTGAAATGGGAATATGACTTACATGTATCCATTTGAAGCAAGAAGATCAGCCATATATCGTGTGTTTGGAAGCTTCCATCCATAAACATCTTGAACCACAATTATGGCTTTATCAGTGCTAGTTTTTGGTTTGGAGACATACGCTTTTATATGTTCAATTTGAATCTCATTTCCAAGACCTTTATAGTCAAACTGATCTCCTAGCTCACAGGGGCAAGGTTTTGCTTCATTAGCCATTGGAAATCTGTGAGGAAGATTGATTCTTTATTATAGATATACTTATAACAATGGCATGCAACTCTATTTAGATATAAATTAAATGGGCACTTCGTCATCAGGTAAATTAATAAACATACTGCAGAAGCATAAAGAAAGAAAGAAAGAAAGAAGGAAAGAAGAGGGAAAAAAGGGGGAAACAGAATAATACAGTTCTTTAATTGTATCACATCAATGTACCTACACATGGAAGGTTAAGTTACGTATGTAGGTACATTGATGTGATACAATTAAGGAACTGTATGATTCTGTTTCCCCCTTTTTTCCCCTCTTCCTTCTTTCTTTCTTTCTTTCTTTCTTTCTTCGGTATTGTCTTATTGCTTTTGATGACTTTGAACCACATGAAATAGTGTAAATCTCATTGTGGCAATTAATTTCTGAGACAATTTTGGTCTTTTTGATATTTTACATGTTCACCTTCTCATTGGAAAAACTTTATGATTTAATGTGGCAGCTTTTGAGATGGTGGCCATGTCCCGGACATACTGTAGCACCTTGACTTTTATTTGCTGAGGTATTCAGATATGTCATTTTCCCTTTTGTTTCTAAAATAAAATGGTGTCAAATTGAAACCAAAAGACCACTTCCTCAAAAAGACAAATACCTATGTAGACTAGATTTTCTAATTTTACATTCCCCAATACTCAGGATCCATTAGCTTTTTCTTTGAAAGCATCAAGAGGTTTTATTGTCTGTGTATATAGAGACTTGAATAGAGCTGTGTTGCAGTTACCTACATAGTGGGTGGTTGGGAGCTGAGCCATGCTGAAAAACTGACAAAGGGACAACTGTCCCTTTGCATTAGGAATGTGGTTTCCTAGAGGTTGCACTGCCTTGAATCAAAATGTACTGGAATATTCTGTTGATATATCATAAAGACATAAATAATGGGAATACAATAAGATACAAAAAAAACTTAACAATATGTTTGCCAACATGGCATTTGAGTTGGCCACAGATTTTAACTGGCTTACACAAAGGTCACCGATTTCTTTTGGTTAATACAATCAACAAAGTTAGATATTGTTACATATCATGCAGCAGTCAGTTAAAGCGAGAGAGAGAACAAAAACACCCTTGTTTAAAACATGTGATTAACCACTCACCAGCTGATCTTACCAAGAACTAGAATTTGTCACAGACTGCTTGTCCCCAAAAAATCCAAAACAACATGGGTCCAATTAATGACCAATAATTAATGTCAAAATTTGAAATTTCACACAGTATTTATATAATTTCTATTGTCAACCTTAGAATTATACAATACATTTACATAAGAAATGATCAAATGTATTAGTTATGTTTTATAGAATGCAAAGCAGGTTATTGCTTGACACTTTTCTTAAAGTGTTATATTTTAAATGCTAAATATAAGAGTTTACTATTTAAAGAAAGCAAAGAAATATATGAATGATAGAAATTAAAAATCTTACCTTCTCAGATGGCTCTTTAGGCTCCTCTTCTCAGGAAATCTGGATTTTTACTAGGTGGAAAGATAACCTTCAGGTGCTATTTAAATATAAACTGCTCACATGAGGATGATTATGCTAATATTGAACTATTCTTTAGTAAAACAAAAATGAATATATAGTAACCGTGCACACAGCATTGTAACAAGCATGTCAGAATGACTTGGCAGTTTCCCAACAGGTTCTACTACTTTTATTTACATTTCAACATTCCATTTTTTTTAATCTCCTGAGGAGTTCACTTATACACACTAAAATTCTTATAACTTAAGAAGTCTAAATATTTATTATTAAAATTAATAATATATTAATATTAATTAATATTAATATTTACTTATGTATTTACTAATACCCCCAAAATAAGCCTAGCTACTTTTTTCAATGTAGGAAAAGAGATGTTCATTAAGTATTATTTACCTTTCAGAATGAGATTTCCCCTGTCCACTGGACATTGTCTTCTTCTCTACTCTGGATTTGAGCACTGAAATTGTTCTGAGTAAATGGCAATGCAGATTTGGGCTATGTTCACACTATGATTATGTGTTTATCATGGCCGTTGTTGCCGATTTGCAACAACCGCTGTGACTAATCTGAAACTTACATAGTGCTGACGTCTATGGAATCACGGACAGAGTGTATACGCATTGTATACACTCCATCCGGGATCGCTAGCAGTGCCACAAAAAACTGACATGTCAGTTTTTCTACGGCCACTATTCATTGAACATGCTCCATTGTGTGCAACGGGGAATTCAGATACGGGCGCACACTGTCGCACCTGCATCCGAATTTATTAGTAGTGAAGATCATCCAGCCGGCACTGCAGTACCGGCCGGGATGATCATCAGTAACATTGGCCATTCTGTGATCCGGCCAGGTCACAGAATGGCCAGTGTTTTACTAAATGTGAACATGGCCTTAAACCGAGAGCTCAATCAAAAACCGAGATTTTGATGCTAGAGGTCAAAATACAAAGGTCAATTAACTGCCCAAAGAGGTATCATCCCATGCAATAGGGCCAGCAATCACTTACTTCTGACAAGGAGAAATAATCTGCCATTAGCTGCACATATTCCCATGTAATAGAGGGTGTGTGGACAACAGCTGATTAAACCTAGGACCATGCAAACAATCTAGATAGAATGTTTCTGGAGCCCTGGACACACTTATTTAGCCATGTAATAGGCTCTGTAAATGGGAGCCAATCTAGGAGCTTGGCACTTGTTTACAGTGTTATTCAAGCCATCTAATCCTTAGGTGGGACATAGCCCCAAACCCCCAATTGCTGGTAAAATGGCAATATCAGAGGCAAAGAGAGGAATAATAGGAGCAGGGAGGGACTAGTTTGATGCTGCCATCACATGTGGTAGTTTGTTTTTTTTTAAAAACTGCTACTGTTGTGAATTCAAAAGGAATGGGAAATATAAAGGAGGGACACAGTTTACTGTGCAAGATCAAGAATGTAAAATTTTAATAGTTCATCCGATTCTGCATGTCACAATACCAAATATGTTTTTTATTTAAAAAAAATAGGAAAAGGGTGATTTAAACTTATTAGATATGTTCACACATCGTATAATATGTCCGTTGCATAGCAATGGACGGTGTTATACTGCTAGCCGCTGGGCAGCATTCAGCACGTTCCTGCAGCCGATACTGCTGTATGGGTTGCAGGAACATTAATTTTTTTAAATGGAATTGCCGACACCGCTGGGAGTGCCCAGAAATTAATTAACCATTCACTACAATGTAAAGTAGAACTGCTAGCCATACTTAAAGGGACACTGTCACCCACTTTTTGCATTATAACTTTTCAACACAGGTGTAAAGAGTAAATTTTGATGTTTTTATACCCTATTTTATATCATACATCATGGTGCTTGTTCCAGTAAAAAATGATATTTTCTCATCTGCGGATTGTGCTACCTGGACGGGACTTTGCGGGCACAGCACCACCTAGCCCCGCCACATCACCACCGGAGCCCCGCCCTGTCATTGCAGCATAGGCTCCACCCCTTAGCCGACATTGGATGGGCCAGCATAAAGGTCTAGGCCCCACCCCCACTAGGTCGGCCCACACCAATGGCCACCAATGGCCACCGCAAGGCCTATGCGCCGATAACGTATAGGGGCGTTGTGAGTGAGGCACAGCGGCACTGCGGCCGCAAAGCCCCGCACTGGTAGCACAATCCACAGATGATAACAGATCACTTTTAACTTGAACAAGCACCATGACGTATGATATAAAATAAGGTACGAAAACTGCAAAATTTACCCTTTACACCTGTGTAGAGAAGTCATAATGCAAAAAGGGGGTGACAGTGTCACTTTAACATTGTGTTAACAGCTATTGTTTTCAGACGCTGTCTGATGTTAACAGCATCCAGGAATAATAGGCATGGTCATTATTTTCCATACTTTCTACTAGCAGTGGCTCTTGGCTGCCGGAGGCACAATGTATAGCGCAAGCTCGAGTGCCGAGCTTGTTCTATATGCTCGTCTTCTATCATCAACCAGTTAAAGTTTTAGTTATTTTAAATATATTCTGTGTCTAAGGATATATTGTGTGTAAAGCGAATTGTGCCAAAAACTGCCCTTATAGGCAGCTAGACGTTGTGATGTGTCATTAACAGTTCTTGAGCACTAGCTACAGCTCAGCAGAGCCATTCGGCAACTGAAAGCTTAAGGACCTTTGCATGAGAAAGAGGATGAGGTAATAAAGAGTCTGTAAGGAAACTTTGCTAAAGAGAGAGTGGGTCACAGAGACAAGTTGGAGGTGCTGAAAAGGAGTCGTTATATCGTTTGAATTTAAACGATAATCGTTCTGTGTAATTGCAGGCAACGATCGAAAAATCGTTTGTATGTTGTTGATCATTGATTTCGATCTGAACCTAAAATTATCGTTAATCGTTCTCTAATCGTTTGCTAATCGTTCGCTGTAATTCCACATTCGTTCGCTCAAGATCGTAATAACAATCATATCTAACCACTATCGTTCTGTGTAATATAGTGAACGATTTCAGGTTAACGATCAACAATCTCGTTTGCGATCGTTTATCGTTAGTCGTTAATCATTAAAAATCACTCTGTGTAATAGGACCCTAAAATAAGAAGACCACAGACAGTAGTCTATGAGAGAGAGCTGGAACCACAAGCAGGAATCAGGGAGCTTGGAGTCTTATCAGTCTAATGTCTACATTCTAAGCATACATTCAATGACAACATTCTAAGCCAACATTCTATGTCAACATTCTAAGCCTACATTCTATGTCAACATTCTAAGCCAACATTCTATGTCAACATTCTAAGCCTACATTCTATGTCAACATTCTAAGTCAACATTTTATGACAACATTTTAGAACTAAATTGTAAGTCAATAATCTATGACAGTATGAATGTAGGTTAGGAATGTTATGTAGGCTTAAAATGTTGGTTTAGAATGTTGCAAACCTATATTCTATGTCAACATTCTGTCATAGCATGTTGACATAGAATGTAGGTTTTCAATATTATGTCAAACTTTTATAACAACATGAATGCTAACATAATATTCAAAACCTACATTCTGTGTCAACATGCTATAACAGAATGTTGACATAGAATATAGGTTTACAACATTCTAAACCAGCATTTTAAGCCTACAATCCATAAAAACAATCTATGCCAGAATTTAGGCTTATGTCACGGCTGCGGCGGCGGCCCGCGCTCCGGGCCGCCACCGCAACTCCTCCTCTTGCGGGCAGCCGCCAGTGTCCCAGTACCGGGACCCGGCGCTGCTGCTAGTTCGGCCCCTGGGGGCGCCTCACCTTCCTCCGCTCCTGTCTCCCGCTGTTCCGGCCGGCGCGCGCGTCCCCGCCTCCTAGGGCGCGCGCCGACTGTCTCAGATTTAAAGGGCCGCCCCTAATTGGAAGTTACACTGAATCACTCCCTATAAATCCCAGCATGCCCTGACCCTCGTGTTGGAGCCTCTACATGCTTCCCATAGCGTTTGGCCCAGCTCCCTGTTGTTCCTGACCTCAGTCCTTGTTCCTTGTTCCTGTTCGCTACCCGGTCCCTAGCCCCTGTCCGCTGCCTTCCTATTTGTTCCTGAGTACTGTCTGCCACCTGCGATTACGCCTACAGACCTCTGCCAGCACTATCTCCTGCCTACTGCTCCTGCCACGCCTCGCCTGCCGTCACTAGCAACCAAGCCAGGGGTAGCGACCTGGGGGTCGCCTGCCACAGCAAGCCCATCCCGGCCCCTTAGACTCCGCTCCCTGGTGAGGTTTGTGCCATCGCTAGAAACGGTTCAGTGGATCCACGACTCCAGGCGTTACAGCTTAGAATGTTGATATAGAATGTTGACATTGAAACCTGGCTTAAAATGTTTACATAACATTCTTAACTTACATTCTATGGCAACATTATACGCCAACATTCTAATTCAACATTCTATTGTTGTTATGTGGGTAGGTGGGGTAGTTTGTGTGCCAGGGCTGATTTTTTTTTTGTCCCAGTCTGGCCCTGCTCAGGGGTATAGGAGAGGTTCTGGTTAGCCTTGGTAGACACCACACATTTTCAAGTAGTAGGACTTGTGCTAGCTAGGTGAACAGGCGCCATGCTGCTCCCAGCCGTGTGAACAGGTGGATTCTGTCTAGCTTAATTGATACATTCTTGTTAACTCCCAGACTCCAGACTTTTCTGGAGTGAGTTCTACCAGCAACTTAACAGTTAACTCCTTGCCAGTGATTGACAGCCCTATCCCCCGTCTTTTGCTAAGTTTACACGAGGCGATTATTGGCCTGTTCGCACGATTAACAATTTCGAAGTAACAATTTTTTTTTATAACGATCAGCGTTTAGACGGTACGATATATCGTACGGAAAAATCATTTGCGATCGCGCGCCCGCATCCCGCCCCCCCTGCAGCCTGCCCCCCCCCCCCGCTCAACCGCAGCCCCCTGCGCCGCCCCGATCGGCACCCCCGCCGCTCCGATCGCCACCCCCGCCGCTCCGATCGCCCCCCCCCCCCCCGCTGCGGGCTGCGGGCGGCCGGACTATCACGCGACGACGGTTTACACGGAACAATCGGCGAATTTTTGCGAACGACGATTTAAGAACCTGTTAAAAGATCAAAATGAACGATTTCTCGCTCGTCGTTCGATCGTTCGACTTGTTTACACGTACGATTATCGTTCGAATTCAATCGTTATCGTGCAAATTTGCACGATAATCGTTCCGTGTAAACCCAGCATGAGGGTCCATTTACACAGAAAGATTATCTGACAGATTATATGCCAAAGATTTGAAGCCAAAGCCAGAAACTGACTATAAACAGAAATCAGGTCATGTAGGAGAGATTTCTCCTCTTTCCAAATCCATTCCTGGCTTTGGCTTCAAATCTTTGGCAGATAATCTGTCAGATAATCTTTCTGTTTAAATGGGCCCATATGCTAAGTTTACACGGAGCGATAATTGGCTCGATCGTAAGTTTAAGGATTTTTTTTTATGACGATCAGCGTTTAGACGGTACGATATCGTACGGAAAAATCGTTTTGCGATCGCACGCCCGCAGATCTCCCCCCCCGCCCGCAGACCGCCCCGCCCCCGCTCGCAGCCCGGCCCCCCGCTCAACCGCAGCCCCCTCTCTCCGATCTCCCCCCCCCCGTCTCTCCGATCGCCCCCGCCACGAGCATACCGCGTAGCAGGTCTTCAAAATCCCCGGCGGGTGTGGGGTGGGGGTGTGATCGGAGCGGTAGCGGGGGTGGCGATCGGAGCAGACCTTCTGATCTGGTCTGTATTTTAGTCCTTAGGTTTTTCCTAAATTTTGTTTGCCTCATTGACACTGTTTATTGCCCAGTGACTTTGTACTAGTTTCTGACTCTCCTGGTTTGACTCTAGCTTACTGACCACCTGTTATTGTGTATTTTTGTCCTTGTTCCTTGTTCCATAATTGTCTTGTAATTGTCCCGTATATGTCTCCTGTCCTGTTACACCTATTTTAGCGCAGGGAACTTCTCCAAGTTGTCCCATGTTGTTTAGGATACTGTTAAGGTCAGTATGGCAAAGGCAGACTGACAAAACACGGACAGTGAGCCCTGAGCTGACAGGATGACACAGATGACACACACCACTGTCTGAATTCCGCACAGTACTCCTCCACAGGTCTTTTTCCCTGTTTCATGGAAGTCAGTTGGCGTTCTGCTTCCCCTGCTAGGTCTGGATCGTCATACAGGAGTCCTAGGGCAGTGTCACAGCCGCGGCGGCGCCCCGCGTTCCGGGCCGCCGCCGCGACCGCTTCCTGCCCCATGCAGCAGCCGGTGTCCATAGTCGGGGACCCGGCGCTGCTATCACCTCGGCCCCGGGGGGCGCCTCACCTCTCCACGCTCCTGTCTCCCGCTGTGCCGGCCGGCGCGCGCGTCCCCGCCTCCTAGGGCGCGCGCGCGCCGGCTGTCTCAGATTTAAAGGGGCAGTGCGCTCCTAATTGGTAGTTGCACCTAATCACTCCCCTATAAATCCCAGCTTGCCCTGTCCCCTGTGTTGGAGCCTCTACATGCTTCCCATAGCGTTTGGCCCAGCTCCCTGTTGTTCCTGTGTCCTGTCCGTTACCTGGTCCCAAGTCCCTGTTCCTGAGTCCTGTCCGTTACCTGGTCCCAAGTCCCTGTTCCTGGTTCCTGTTCCCCTGTCACTCCACCTGTTCCCGTGTCCAGCCTGTCACGTGCTCTCTCATCTGCAGACTATTGCCTGTGCCATCTCCTGCCACGCCTCGCCTGCCGACACCAGCAACCAAGCCAGGGGTAGCGACCTGGGGGTCGCCTGCCGCAGCAAGTCCATCCCGCCTTGCGGCGGGCTCTGGTGAAAACCAGCGGCCCCTTAGACTCCGCTCCCTGGTGAGGTTTGTGCCATCGCTGGTGCCGGTCCAGTGGATCCACTACTCCAGGCGTTACAGTAGGCTCCAACCATGGATCCCGGCGAGGTGCCCGATCTCCGTGACGTCGCCAGAGTGGTCACTCAGCAGGCGCAACAAATCCAGAAACAGTCACAGCAGATCCAGCAACTCATTGCCGCCTTACAGCAGCAGACTACTGCCCAGCGCACACCACCTCCTGACGCTTCTTCTTCACTCCGACTGGCCCTCCCAAGCAAGTACTCTGGGGACTCTAAGTTGTGCAGAGGATTCTTGACTCAGTGCACCATGCACATTGAACTTTTGAGTAGTCAGTTTTCCACCGAGCGCTCTAAAGTGGCTTTCATCATCAGCCTATTAGAAGGTAGAGCCCTGGCCTGGGCCACGCCACTGTGGGACCGTGATGATCCAGTTGCTGCCAATCTCCGGGCCTTCCTATTCGAGTTTCGCTCCGTCTTTGAGGAACCTGCCCGTGCTTCTTCAGCCGAGACTGCTCTCCTCAACCTCTCTCAAGGCAGCTCCTCTGTTGGTGACTACGCCATCCAGTTCCGCACCCTGGCAGCCGAATTGGACTGGAACGAGGCCGCCCTATTGGCCACCTTCAAGAAGGGCCTGTCTAGTCGTGTGAGAGACGTGCTCGCTGCCCGAGACCTGCCTACCTCCCTGAACGAACTCATTCTACTGGCCACCCGAGTTGATACTCGTTTTTCGGAGAGGGAGGAGGAGGTTCGGCATGAACATTTACTAACCCGTTCCCGTCGCCATCCCCAGCTGGCGCCGGTTTTCCAGAATCCTGACCTTTCGATGTCCCAACCCTCTCCTGAGATTCCTATGCAGGTGGAACGGGCTCACCTGACGC
The DNA here is from genome assembly GCF_027789765.1 of Dendropsophus ebraccatus. Lineage (NCBI taxonomy): Eukaryota > Metazoa > Chordata > Amphibia > Anura > Hylidae > Dendropsophus > Dendropsophus ebraccatus. The sequence continues at coordinate 128,552,219 of NC_091455.1, forward strand.
CTGATGAAAGAATCCGGCGCCTGGAGCAGAATCTCTGTCTCTATTGCGGTGGTTCCGATCACTTCCGGCTGGGATGTCCCCTACGTCCCCAAACATCCGGAAAATGCTCGCACCTAGGTCCGGTGGGACAGGTGTCCCTAGGTGTGAATGCCACCATTCCAAGTCTGTCTATGCCAGTTTCCATCCGGACTCTCTCAGGACGAAATCATCAGACTACTGCCTTCCTCGATTCTGGGTCAGCAGGCAGTTTTATTGCGCCAACATTGGTCCAAAGATGGCGGCTACCCGTGACCCGACTAGCCAGGCCCCTGACTATCTCCTCGGTCACAGGCGAAATTCTTACCGACCGTGTGTACTACCAGACCGCACCTTTAGTCCTCCAGGTGGGTCCTTTACATCAAGAAGAGATATCCTTCTACGTCCTGCCCCATTCTTCCCCCGCGGTCCTCCTGGGACTCCCGTGGCTGCAAGAACATGCCCCTCAACTGGACTGGAGAACCGGGGAGATTCTCAGTTGGGGTCAGGACTGTTCCAACCAGTGTCTCAGGTCACCTCAGACCAAGTGTACTATGTCGTTTCCTGTCCCAGCCAAGCCTCTATCCGACCTACCGGCAGAAGACCAAGACTCGGCGGATGCCTTCTCTGCCGAGGTGTACCCTCTCTCCGTACCCAAGACTAAGGTCGGGTCCTCTCACCACCGGGAGAACTTACAGAAGGTCCTCGTCCACAGACCCACAGTCCCTTGCCATGTTTTCCCGCCTGATCGCCTAGCACCAGTCGTCACCTCCTCGCTTCGGAGAGTACCCCCCGGAAAGACTCATGTTCACCCTGCGCTTCGAAGAGGTATTTTGAAGTGGGGTCATTCCTCGTTGGAGGCCGGGCACCCTGGAGTCCGTAAGACCGGCCAACGGATCTCTCGCCACTACTGGTGGCCCAGTCTGTTTCAAGATGTCAAAGACTTTGTGGCTTCCTGTGCCATCTGCAGGCAAGAAAGAGGGGGAGGCCAAAGGGGGGGGGTACTGTCACAGCCGCGGCGGCGTCCCGCGTTCCGGGCCGCCGCCGCGACCGCTTCCTGCCCCATGCAGCAGCCGGTGTCCATAGTCGGGGACCCGGCGCTGCTATCACCTCGGCCCCGGGGGGCGCCTCACCTCTCCACGCTCCTGTCTCCCGCTGTGCCGGCCGGCGCGCGCGTCCCCGCCTCCTCGGGCGCGCGCGCGCCGGCTGTCTCAGATTTAAAGGGGCAGTGCGCTCCTAATTGGTAGTTGCACCTAATCACTCCCCTATAAATCCCAGCTTGCCCTGTCCCCTGTGTTGGAGCCTCTACATGCTTCCCATAGCGTTTGGCCCAGCTCCCTGTTGTTCCTGTGTCCTGTCCGTTACCTGGTCCCAAGTCCCTGTTCCTGAGTCCTGTCCGTTACCTGGTCCCAAGTCCCTGTTCCTGGTTCCTGTTCCCCTGTCACTCCACCTGTTCCCGTGTCCAGCCTGTCACGTGCTCTCTCATCTGCAGACTATTGCCTGTGCCATCTCCTGCCACGCCTCGCCTGCCGACACCAGCAACCAAGCCAGGGGTAGCGACCTGGGGGTCGCCTGCCGCAGCAAGTCCATCCCGCCTTGCGGCGGGCTCTGGTGAAAACCAGCGGCCCCTTAGACTCCGCTCCCTGGTGAGGTTTGTGCCATCGCTGGTGCCGGTCCAGTGGATCCACTACTCCAGGCGTTACAGTAGGCTCCAACCATGGATCCCGGCGAGGTGCCCGATCTCCGTGACGTCGCCAGAGTGGTCACTCAGCAGGCGCAACAAATCCAGAAACAGTCACAGCAGATCCAGCAACTCATTGCCGCCTTACAGCAGCAGACTACTGCCCAGCGCACACCACCTCCTGACGCTTCTTCTTCACTCCGACTGGCCCTCCCAAGCAAGTACTCTGGGGACTCTAAGTTGTGCAGAGGATTCTTGACTCAGTGCACCATGCACATTGAACTTTTGAGTAGTCAGTTTTCCACCGAGCGCTCTAAAGTGGCTTTCATCATCAGCCTATTAGAAGGTAGAGCCCTGGCCTGGGCCACGCCACTGTGGGACCGTGATGATCCAGTTGCTGCCAATCTCCGGGCCTTCCTATTCGAGTTTCGCTCCGTCTTTGAGGAACCTGCCCGTGCTTCTTCAGCCGAGACTGCTCTCCTCAACCTCTCTCAAGGCAGCTCCTCTGTTGGTGACTACGCCATCCAGTTCCGCACCCTGGCAGCCGAATTGGACTGGAACGAGGCCGCCCTATTGGCCACCTTCAAGAAGGGCCTGTCTAGTCGTGTGAGAGACGTGCTCGCTGCCCGAGACCTGCCTACCTCCCTGAACGAACTCATTCTACTGGCCACCCGAGTTGATACTCGTTTTTCGGAGAGGGAGGAGGAGGTTCGGCATGAACATTTACTAACCCGTTCCCGTCGCCATCCCCAGCTGGCGCCGGTTTTCCAGAATCCTGACCTTTCGATGTCCCAACCCTCTCCTGAGATTCCTATGCAGGTGGAACGGGCTCACCTGACGCCTGATGAAAGAATCCGGCGCCTGGAGCAGAATCTCTGTCTCTATTGCGGTGGTTCCGATCACTTCCGGCTGGGATGTCCCCTACGTCCCCAAACATCCGGAAAATGCTCGCACCTAGGTCCGGTGGGACAGGTGTCCCTAGGTGTGAATGCCACCATTCCAAGTCTGTCTATGCCAGTTTCCATCCGGACTCTCTCAGGACGAAATCATCAGACTACTGCCTTCCTCGATTCTGGGTCAGCAGGCAGTTTTATTGCGCCAACATTGGTCCAAAGATGGCGGCTACCCGTGACCCGACTAGCCAGGCCCCTGACTATCTCCTCGGTCACAGGCGAAATTCTTACCGACCGTGTGTACTACCAGACCGCACCTTTAGTCCTCCAGGTGGGTCCTTTACATCAAGAAGAGATATCCTTCTACGTCCTGCCCCATTCTTCCCCCGCGGTCCTCCTGGGACTCCCGTGGCTGCAAGAACATGCCCCTCAACTGGACTGGAGAACCGGGGAGATTCTCAGTTGGGGTCAGGACTGTTCCAACCAGTGTCTCAGGTCACCTCAGACCAAGTGTACTATGTCGTTTCCTGTCCCAGCCAAGCCTCTATCCGACCTACCGGCAGAAGACCAAGACTCGGCGGATGCCTTCTCTGCCGAGGTGTACCCTCTCTCCGTACCCAAGACTAAGGTCGGGTCCTCTCACCACCGGGAGAACTTACAGAAGGTCCTCGTCCACAGACCCACAGTCCCTTGCCATGTTTTCCCGCCTGATCGCCTAGCACCAGTCGTCACCTCCTCGCTTCGGAGAGTACCCCCCGGAAAGACTCATGTTCACCCTGCGCTTCGAAGAGGTATTTTGAAGTGGGGTCATTCCTCGTTGGAGGCCGGGCACCCTGGAGTCCGTAAGACCGGCCAACGGATCTCTCGCCACTACTGGTGGCCCAGTCTGTTTCAAGATGTCAAAGACTTTGTGGCTTCCTGTGCCATCTGCAGGCAAGAAAGAGGGGGAGGCCAAAGGGGGGGGGGTACTGTCACAGCCGCGGCGGCGTCCCGCGTTCCGGGCCGCCGCCGCGACCGCTTCCTGCCCCATGCAGCAGCCGGTGTCCATAGTCGGGGACCCGGCGCTGCTATCACCTCGGCCCCGGGGGGCGCCTCACCTCTCCACGCTCCTGTCTCCCGCTGTGCCGGCCGGCGCGCGCGTCCCCGCCTCCTAGGGCGCGCGCGCGCCGGCTGTCTCAGATTTAAAGGGGCAGTGCGCTCCTAATTGGTAGTTGCACCTAATCACTCCCCTATAAATCCCAGCTTGCCCTGTCCCCTGTGTTGGAGCCTCTACATGCTTCCCATAGCGTTTGGCCCAGCTCCCTGTTGTTCCTGTGTCCTGTCCGTTACCTGGTCCCAAGTCCCTGTTCCTGAGTCCTGTCCGTTACCTGGTCCCAAGTCCCTGTTCCTGGTTCCTGTTCCCCTGTCACTCCACCTGTTCCCGTGTCCAGCCTGTCACGTGCTCTCTCATCTGCAGACTATTGCCTGTGCCATCTCCTGCCACGCCTCGCCTGCCGACACCAGCAACCAAGCCAGGGGTAGCGACCTGGGGGTCGCCTGCCGCAGCAAGTCCATCCCGCCTTGCGGCGGGCTCTGGTGAAAACCAGCGGCCCCTTAGACTCCGCTCCCTGGTGAGGTTTGTGCCATCGCTGGTGCCGGTCCAGTGGATCCACTACTCCAGGCGTTACAGTAGGCTCCAACCATGGATCCCGGCGAGGTGCCCGATCTCCGTGACGTCGCCAGAGTGGTCACTCAGCAGGCGCAACAAATCCAGAAACAGTCACAGCAGATCCAGCAACTCATTGCCGCCTTACAGCAGCAGACTACTGCCCAGCGCACACCACCTCCTGACGCTTCTTCTTCACTCCGACTGGCCCTCCCAAGCAAGTACTCTGGGGACTCTAAGTTGTGCAGAGGATTCTTGACTCAGTGCACCATGCACATTGAACTTTTGAGTAGTCAGTTTTCCACCGAGCGCTCTAAAGTGGCTTTCATCATCAGCCTATTAGAAGGTAGAGCCCTGGCCTGGGCCACGCCACTGTGGGACCGTGATGATCCAGTTGCTGCCAATCTCCGGGCCTTCCTATTCGAGTTTCGCTCCGTCTTTGAGGAACCTGCCCGTGCTTCTTCAGCCGAGACTGCTCTCCTCAACCTCTCTCAAGGCAGCTCCTCTGTTGGTGACTACGCCATCCAGTTCCGCACCCTGGCAGCCGAATTGGACTGGAACGAGGCCGCCCTATTGGCCACCTTCAAGAAGGGCCTGTCTAGTCGTGTGAGAGACGTGCTCGCTGCCCGAGACCTGCCTACCTCCCTGAACGAACTCATTCTACTGGCCACCCGAGTTGATACTCGTTTTTTCGGAGAGGGAGGAGGAGGTTCGGCATGAACATTTACTAACCCGTTCCCGTCGCCATCCCCAGCTGGCGCCGGTTTTCCAGAATCCTGACCTTTCGATGTCCCAACCCTCTCCTGAGATTCCTATGCAGGTGGAACGGGCTCACCTGACGCCTGATGAAAGAATCCGGCGCCTGGAGCAGAATCTCTGTCTCTATTGCGGTGGTTCCGATCACTTCCGGCTGGGATGTCCCCTACGTCCCCAAACATCCGGAAAATGCTCGCACCTAGGTCCGGTGGGACAGGTGTCCCTAGGTGTGAATGCCACCATTCCAAGTCTGTCTATGCCAGTTTCCATCCGGACTCTCTCAGGACGAAATCATCAGACTACTGCCTTCCTCGATTCTGGGTCAGCAGGCAGTTTTATTGCGCCAACATTGGTCCAAAGATGGCGGCTACCCGTGACCCGACTAGCCAGGCCCCTGACTATCTCCTCGGTCACAGGCGAAATTCTTACCGACCGTGTGTACTACCAGACCGCACCTTTAGTCCTCCAGGTGGGTCCTTTACATCAAGAAGAGATATCCTTCTACGTCCTGCCCCATTCTTCCCCCGCGGTCCTCCTGGGACTCCCGTGGCTGCAAGAACATGCCCCTCAACTGGACTGGAGAACCGGGGAGATTCTCAGTTGGGGTCAGGACTGTTCCAACCAGTGTCTCAGGTCACCTCAGACCAAGTGTACTATGTCGTTTCCTGTCCCAGCCAAGCCTCTATCCGACCTACCGGCAGAAGACCAAGACTCGGCGGATGCCTTCTCTGCCGAGGTGTACCCTCTCTCCGTACCCAAGACTAAGGTCGGGTCCTCTCACCACCGGGAGAACTTACAGAAGGTCCTCGTCCACAGACCCACAGTCCCTTGCCATGTTTTCCCGCCTGATCGCCTAGCACCAGTCGTCACCTCCTCGCTTCGGAGAGTACCCCCCGGAAAGACTCATGTTCACCCTGCGCTTCGAAGAGGTATTTTGAAGTGGGGTCATTCCTCGTTGGAGGCCGGGCACCCTGGAGTCCGTAAGACCGGCCAACGGATCTCTCGCCACTACTGGTGGCCCAGTCTGTTTCAAGATGTCAAAGACTTTGTGGCTTCCTGTGCCATCTGCAGGCAAGAAAGAGGGGGAGGCCAAAGGGGGGGGGTACTGTCACAGCCGCGGCGGCGTCCCGCGTTCCGGGCCGCCGCCGCGACCGCTTCCTGCCCCATGCAGCAGCCGGTGTCCATAGTCGGGGACCCGGCGCTGCTATCACCTCGGCCCCGGGGGGCGCCTCACCTCTCCACGCTCCTGTCTCCCGCTGTGCCGGCCGGCGCGCGCGTCCCCCCCGCCGCGGGCGCGCGCGCGCCGGCTGTCTCAGATTTAAAGGGGCAGTGCGCTCCTAATTGGTAGTTGCACCTAATCACTCCCCTATAAATCCCAGCTTGCCCTGTCCCCTGTGTTGGAGCCTCTACATGCTTCCCATAGCGTTTGGCCCAGCTCCCTGTTGTTCCTGTGTCCTGTCCGTTACCTGGTCCCAAGTCCCTGTTCCTGAGTCCTGTCCGTTACCTGGTCCCAAGTCCCTGTTCCTGGTTCCTGTTCCCCTGTCACTCCACCTGTTCCCGTGTCCAGCCTGTCACGTGCTCTCTCATCTGCAGACTATTGCCTGTGCCATCTCCTGCCACGCCTCGCCTGCCGACACCAGCAACCAAGCCAGGGGTAGCGACCTGGGGGTCGCCTGCCGCAGCAAGTCCATCCCGCCTTGCGGCGGGCTCTGGTGAAAACCAGCGGCCCCTTAGACTCCGCTCCCTGGTGAGGTTTGTGCCATCGCTGGTGCCGGTCCAGTGGATCCACTACTCCAGGCGTTACAGGCAGCAAAAAAATTGATCCACAGAGGTCAACTCCATGGATTCAGGGGGTAATGAAAAAGCCCACTCCTGAGGAGTACCCTGCAAGAGGGACATAATAATGCCCACCCTTTGGTCCTCATCTCCAGAGGAGTGGGGACACAAACGAAAAAACAACTTGCACCCCTCTCTAAATGTTCGGAAACGCTTCCTGTCTCCCTTAAATTTTTCTGGGAGCTGCACAGGAGTTTCTGGAGGTAGAGGGGTGGTCATGGTCACCTTTCGGGGTGCAGTCTCTTGTTCCTGGACGCGCTCAGCAAGGTTCTGAACCAGCGTGTTCAGACCTTGCATCTGGTTCACCAGAGTCTTCATGGCGTCCATAATGCTAGGTTACCCCAACAAATTTTTTGGGCTGACTATCTGTTAAGGTCAGTATGGCAAAGGCAGTCTGACAAAACACGGACAGTGAGCCCTGAGCTGACCCCACCCACTGACCCTGCCTACTTGCCATAGACGTCCCTAAACGGCCCGGACAACCACGGAGTCGGTCCCTACACTGAATAGTTGTGACACACAAAGCACGGACAGACGAACAAAACACAATAAGAGGTGTCAGACAAACCAGGTCAGCAACAGTCGAGCGGCGAAGTACAAAAACAGCAAACAGAAGAATAGTCGAGGTCAGAAGCAGAAGGTCCAGAATACAGAGATCAGAGTAACTAAACAGGGAGCTGAGCAGGCGAGTGAACTCTAATAGTCAGCAGGGAAGAAAGAAACTTGCTGCTTTTTATCTCGGACCAGAGACTAGGTCCAGCAGATGATTGGACAAGCCCTGATCCCAGCAGCAAGTTCAGCTGAGGAGATCAAGCAGAGCAGTAACCCCTGCACTGCCATGAGTCTGCCAGGAAAAGCAGGTGTGGCTGGCAAATACAACACAATTCAGACAGAGTAAAAAAAAACACAGACAAACTCAGCGCTTTCTCGACCGCCCAGCACGGACCAAGGATCGCAAAGTCATATTCCTAACAGATACGTTGAGGCAAGTAGGCAGGGACAGTGGCCGTGGGACAGTGCCAGGGCTGCACTTGTCTCTGTGTCTTCTGTGTATACCTTGACCAGTCCTGACAACCTACCTATTTCATTATGTTTCATTCAGTTCATCTTTCAATAGTTCAGTGTGGTAGACATGATACAAAGACTTAATTGTGTCGCTATTATGGACATGTTACAGCAGTCTTAGTTCTGAAGATAATCAAACACAGTCACAGAACATCCAATGACTCACAGATGATGACATCTCTGTTTGTAGATGATCTCTTTAGTTTTCTTGTTCATCTGTCTTAAACCAATACAATATTTACTAATGACTGCAGCCTTACAGCAACATCTGCTCCATTCAGCTTGTAAAAGGGTTCTGCCCCTTAAGACTTTTATAATAGTTCACTTTTGTTTCTGCCTGCACATTGATGCTGTTGTCTTCTGTCTGCCCTGTTTTTCTTATCCAGTAGTATGAATGCTTGCCTCCAATGTGCTGGTCCTATCCCTCTCCTTCCCCTTGTATGCTTCAGTGAATAGGAGAGGGTGAAGACACATGGAGTTGGGATTGTAAACTGTCCTTACACCAACAGGCAATAGCGACAGTTAGACCTGATGGACCTGGTCAAACATCTCAACCAAGTGTACCCCAAAGGCCTGGGTCCAGTGTCAGACTGGCCCACCAGAGGACCATAGGATCCTCCGGTGGGCCCCCAGCTTTAGAACCTGCACAAACACTTACACACATGTTATTTCTTTCTGGTTCTTCATTGGTGGGCCCCCAGGATCATTTCCTCTGGTGAGCCCCAAGATACAGCAGTCCGACACTGCCTGTTTCAGAAGCAGAGCTGCTGCAAGATGTATAATAAAGCAGTAGCTGAGGTAGAGTGGCTATATTCCCTCTCAGTTTGGGCATTCCTCCTTCCTATTATCTATGACTTTCCCATACTTCTGAATTCCAAATTTGTCTAGCTATATAGAGATAAATCCTGCCACAATGGGGACCACAGGCCTGTTACTGCATAATAGATACAGCCAGTATATCACTGATGATCAGTGAATCCTCCATCACAACTCCACAGAGATTGTTACCAAGCTTTCCCAGACTGCCATATCTGCCTAGGTCCCCAAATCACATATTATGGAATGACTAGTCAGATTTGTTATCCAGAAGCCAAAAAGCAGGCAAGAATCCCTGAGAAGCCGTAACTGACAAAACGGAACAATTCTTAATCTACCTAGTTAGGCATATTTACCTTTTAGGTAAATGCATTGCAATATTTTAATCCCTTTTTATCATCTACAGAGTTGTGTGGGGACTAGTTTTATTGGTACCATTTTGGGGTAGATCAATGGAACAATAGGTAGGAGCAGCGCTCATCCAGTACAGAACCAAGGAAGAAAATTACTCACCGGGTGATAGTGGGTGAAATAAACTCCCATATCACCATAGAGCCACGTAAACACATCTATCCAATTAGGAGAGCCAGCAGATCCAAACACCCAGAGCAGTCCAAAAAATGGATAGTGGTCAGCTCACAAGAATAAAAGAAAACAAAAAAACAGGATTGCGCTCAGGACCAATAGTATAACAATCAGATAGGAGCACCACTCCTGTATAGTAGTGCCGGTTACTGTTTCTATTTTTCCTCAAGAGAACCAGCACTGCTATTTGAAGACTGTCTGGGCACATAAAATGCTGGATTCACAGGTCAGAAAGGTAGGTGCTTATCTGGAAATCTGGAAACTTGATGAGGTAAGTTTGCAGGATGATATGCTGTACAGAGCTGCCTTTTCTCCTCTTCATGCTCACTTACCCCCCTCGGCCCCTCCTCCCTCCATAGAGCATAATGGACACAGAAATCCTGCTTCTTTTGAAGTGAGGGGAGGCAGCAAAACAGCATTCTGAGTACAAAAGGAAATACTTTTGCATAATAATACCTATTAGATTTTTTTTAAATCACTTGTACTATTGATACTCATTGATTTTTAAGAAGTGACATTTAAATGACAGTTATATGCCTTAAATCCAAAAACATAACAGCAGCCATACAACTATAGTCATTGTAAACATACTGACCCTCAGAATAAAGATAGCATGTCAGTTTTTCTATATGGTGAGCGGCTTTAAAAATCTCAAATCCCGATTTCATTACAAAATACAGTTGGTCCCCCTAAAGCAAGCCCTGATAGATGGAAACCAAAAGGCTGTTAGAAGGTGAGGAGGGAAAAAGAAACATGCATAAACTTAAATTGGCCTAGTCCTTAAGGGGTTAAGAGGGACATAAAGGGTTTTCTTAAAAAAAAATATAATGTTACAAGTTATGGGTGTTAGACATTTACAGATGGGATGTTGTACCAACAGTCTCTTTAGATTGCCATATGTTGAGCCAGGTAGCAATTTTACCCATAGAATGGAGCAATTGCCATTCACAGCAGGTTTATAGGTTGGCTTTTACATTCTTGTCAACCATGTCAACTGTGTCACTATGAAGTAAGGGCAGTAACACATATTATTCATGTTGGAAAACTGCCAAATCATTCTGACTGTGATAATACTATCTCGGTGAACAATAGTTCATTCAGCATAGTCACCCTTATGCTGGTAGTTTCTACATTATTTTAACTTTTCTTTTATATTTTCATGAAAATAGAGATGTATAACTCTAAACATTATATCATCTTAAACAGTGAACTGAGAAGGTTAATAACTATAGATGTTAATAACTATTGTCTTAAATCCTCCACTTTAGATATATTTTAATTACTGAGCATATAATTGAAATGTTTTACACTGTTTTGACGCTGTTCAACCAGTAGTGAAAATGACGTGTTATCTATGCTTTTCAAGTTAGTACGATCACAACGATAGACAATAGGGGACATTTATTAAAAGGCGGAAATACCTTTTTTAGGCGTAGATCTGTACCACCTTCACTGGTGGGCAGGAGAGGAGGCATTACGGGGGCGCGGCCTCTGCGTGCATCACATTTATCATTTTTCCGGTGGAAAAATGATATGGAAACCGGTTTCAAAATTTTCGCACGGGCGGGCTTCATGCGCTCAGGATTTGTGTAGAGGCAATGCTGCGGGGATATTTGTAAGCCCGGCGTAAAAAACGCTGGACTTCATAAATGTCCCCCAATGTGTATAATTTTGATCTTATTTGACTGCTTTTTAAAAATTAAAACCTATTTAAAAAAAAAAAAAAATTGTTTGAAATTGCTCTTTTACCATCCTTATAACGCAATTTTTTTTTTATCTATGTGGCTGTGTGAGGTGTAATTTTTTGCACCATGATCTGTACTTTCTATCAGTAGCTAGCCTGCGTATATGCAACTTTTTGATCACTATTTTACACTACTATGAATGCACTGATTGTTCATAGAGATCAATGCAGTTCATATGTACTGCATTGATCTATGCAATCAGTGATCCATTACTAGGGGCTGCTGAAGCCCATAGCATTGGATTGCCAAGCTGGGATCAGCATAGAGGCCCGGTGCAGAGGCCCGGCAAGTAGGAAGGATTGCCCCTCTGGGAATGCATTGCAGGAGGTGATCCTTCCACTATATACCAACAAGTGTTGTTTTACCTGCAATTAAATTCCGCTGTCAGTTTTGACATTAGCATTTAAATGCTTAATTAGCCAGCGAGAAGATCAGGCCACGTTAGCTAATAGCCACAGTCCCCGGCTGCTGGCAGAACTGTACAGTGAGGTCTCATGTAGGGATCCCTCATTGTATCCTCCTTAACCCATATGATGTAGCCTGACATCAATATGGGTTAAGACAGTGCTTCTCAATTCCAGTCCTCGGGCCTCACCAACAGGTCATGTTTTGAGGCTATCCCATACAAAGAACACCAGTGATAATACCTGATGAGTATAATTATATCACCTGTGAAATACTAAGGAAATCCTCAAAACATGACCTGTTGGTGAGGCCTGAGGACTGGAATTGAAAAGCACTGGGTTAAGATGTTAAACAGTGTAATGTACACAAATCGTGGCATAGTTGCAAGCAGGTGTGCTACATATTGAAACCTCAGCTGGGAATACATTGTATACAGACCCCCTGAATAAAATGAAATAGGGCTGGATTCTACATGGACACAGTGTCCCAATTACTAGCACTCACAACTAGTGATGGGAAATCTAGTTCATTTTGGTGATTAGGTCACTATGATCTAGTTCATTTAAAGCAGTAGTTCAGAAGATCGGCTTATTTAGTTCATTATATCTCTGGGATCCTGATAAGAGGTCCCTAGAAGCAGATCTTCTTTATTACACTTGGAGCCTTCAGCTCCAGCTGCTTGGATGAGATATTATTGTGGTAAAATAATCAAATTTCATTAGTAATTTTTGTGAATGCGACCACTTATACAACAAGCTCATAGTGTCATGCTGAACTCTGCACAATCAATCAATCATTTTATGTGCTATGTAATATACAAATGACAGGCACCAACATGGCTGCAGCTTATAGTTCTGTGTTCTCAGAAGCCTCATAGGTGATCATCATATGACCTGTGAACTACCGAGCTACAAGAGATTAAATCAGGAGAATCCGTTCAATCAGTGAGCTATGAACTATATGAGCCACAAGATTATCATGTGATTAGGAGAATCAATCACATGTATAAGACTGAGCTCAGCAGTGACACATGTGGTAGTTACAGGTACTGACCCCTAGTATGAGGGAGCTGATCAGTGACCTACTGAGCTATATGCCAGAAGATTAGAGAGGGTAGCTCACTCAGTCAACTACTGAGCTATATGAGCCAGAACCAATCAAGAGTCTAGTTAAATCACACATATATGACTGAGCTCAGCAGGGACACCTGTGGTGGTTAGAGATACTGACTATGGTGAATGTGTGAGGGAGCAGAAAAGCAGTAAAGCTGCATGTAGCATATACAGCACACAGTGAGGATACAGGAGCCAGTGCTGGAAAACAAGACTGGAGCTATGGGCTAACAAGATGGCTACACTACAGGTGAGCTGGGTAAACATCCTCTCACACACTTAGGCTACGTTCACACAGAGCAAAAGGGGCGGATTACGCGAGGAAATATTTCCGCCTGAAATCAACTGACGCTGAATTCCGAGCAGAATATAAGCAGAATGCAAGCAGAATCCCTGCGTATTCAGCTAGGAAAGTGTTCAGCTCGTAATCAGCTCTTGACAAATTCAGCGCGGAATACTCGAGGAATCCGCGCTGAATCCGCATGCATTCAGCGCTGAAATTCAGCGAGTATTTGGTGAGTAAACTAGACTATACCAGAACATATACTAGAATCCTCCTCCCCCCCCTTTTCCCCATTTCCGCGCTGATTCAGCGAGTAATTGCCGCTTATATTACGCTTGTATTCCGCGCTGAATACGCGCGTATTCCGCGCTGAAACAGAAAATCAGAGCCCCATTGGTTTGTATAGGCTTCCGCTAGCGGAAGAATGAACATGTTCATTCAGGGCTCGTTCCCACTGAGCAAAAGCAGCTGAATTTCTGCGCTGAATCAGCGCTGAAATTTCAGCCGTTAAAATAGGTGCAGAGCTAATTTCCATTGTGTTGAATGGAAATTCTGCTCTGCAGTTCACACAGTGGAATTTCCGCACTGAACTAATCCGCTTTCCGCCAGAAGAATGAACATGTTCATTCTTCCGCTAGCGGAAGCCTATACAAACCAATGGGGCTCTGATTTTCTGTTTCAGCGCGGAATACGCGCGTATTCAGCGCGGAATACAAGCGTAATACAAGCGGAAATTACTCGCTGAATCAGCGCGGAAATGGGGAAAAGGGGGGAGGAGGATTCTAGTATATGTTCTGGTATAGTCTAGTTTACTCACCAAATACTCGCTGAATTTCAGCGCTGAATGCATGCGGATTCAGCGCGGATTCCTCGAGTATTCCGCGCTGAATTTGTCATGAGCTGATTACGAGCTGAACACTTTCCTAGCAGAATACGCAGGGATTCTGCTTACATTCTGCTTATATTCTGCTCGGAATTCAGCGTCAGTTGATTTCAGGCGGAAATATTTCCTTGCGTAATCCGCTCCTTTTGCTCTGTGTGAACGTAGCCTTAGGGTGCGTTTACACAGACAGATTTATCTGACAGATTTTGGAAGCCAAAGCCAGGAATGGATTTGAAAAGAGGATAGATCCCGGTCTTTCCTTTATGACCTGATCCCTGTTTATAGTCTGTTCCGGGTTTGGGCTTCAAAGATCTGTCAGATAAATCTGTCTGTGTAAACGCACCATTAGACTCTCTCTCTCAGTCTCTCTCTCTCTCTCTCTCTCTCTCACACACACACACACACACAGACTATCCTGTGTGGTAGGGCCCGCTCAGCCAATCAGTGTAAGGCCCAGCCGCAGTCACTGATTGGCTGGGCACGACCTCTGGGAGCCAGGGGCCTCAGGGGGCCGGCATTTACATACTCAGAGCAGGATGACAATATGTGACAATAGGATGAGTATGTACTCTCATTGAAAATGACAGGGATTGTATCCGCAGTGGATTTCACTGTGAAATTGCATCGTGAAATCCGCTGTAGATATGGTACGTGTGAACCCACCCTTATATTACTTTCATTTTCCAGCATAGGGGACTAAAAAGCAAATGGCAGTGTGACATTAACAGAGCCCCTGACTGTAGTTCATTTTGAATTAATCTTTGCCAGGAAAGTGAACTGTATCTTTTAGGTCAGTTAAAAGATTAGTTCATTTTGAACTGATCAATCCGAACTACCAATCACTAGTTTCCACCTCCATGCTTGATAGTGGGGATAGTGTTCTTTGGGTCATAGGCAGTATTTCACTTCCTCCAAACACAGTGTATTAATGCAAAAGAGCTCCGTTTTTGCCTCATCTGACAACAGTACCTTCTCCCAAACACTCTCAGAATCATTCAGGCAGGGGCGTAGCTAATGTCTCCTGGGCCCTGGTGCGAGAGGCCAACTTGGGCCCCCCCCCCTCCTTTCACGACCAAGTGATGCTATTGGTGTGTGTATATATATATATATATATATATATATATACATACACACACACCAAGACAGATATTACCAATAACACCAGCATATTGGAAGAAGAGTATTATCACCGTACATATTACCGCCATACTGTTACTGACCAAATCCTGTATACTGAGACCAATATTACCAGTAATACCAGTATATAGGAAGGAAACATTACCGCCACACCACAACCACTACCATCACCACCATATTGTTACTGACCAAATCCAGTATACTAAATCACCTCATCCAGTCATATAGAGGTGGCCCCAGCTCTACACAGGCTCTATACACCATATACATTACAGTGCAGTTATATCAGGTGACTCACAGGAGACGTCTTTTCTGATCGGAGTTCTTCCCTTTTCATCTTCTTCTCCATCTGCCCTGAGCCGTTATGAGAACTTCTCCGAGCCACGAATCCACAGAATCTGCCAGACAGACATATTAGTCTCCTCACTCTGGCACCATCCTCATCTATATACATACTGCACATTTGTATTGACCCCTTTACACCCTCATTTAGTGTGACCCCCTAATAATATATGCCCCCCTCTGTGTATTCCCTCTCCCCCTATGTTGCCCCCCCCAAATAGATGGCCCCTCTCCCCCCATGTTGCCCTCCTTATAGATGGCCCCCTCTCCCCCACCCTCCCTTATAGATGGCCTCCTCTCCCCCCTCCATATAGATGGCCCCCTCTACCCCCTCCCTTATAGATGGCCCCCTCTCTCCTCACCCTCCCTTATGGATGGCCCCCTCTCTCCTCACCCTCCCTTATGGATGTCCCCCTCTCCCCCCTCCTTGATAAATGGCCCCCTCTCCCCCCACCCTCCCTTATAGATGGCCCCCTCTCCCCCCTCCCTTATAGATGGTCCCCTTCCCCCCCCCCTCCCTTATAGATGGTCCCCTTCACCCCCCCCTCCCTTATAGATGGTCCCCTTCACCCCCCGTCCTCCCTTATAGATGGTCCCCTTCACCCCCCGTCCTCCCTTATAGATGGCCCCCTCTCTCCTCACCCTCCCTTATGGATGGCCCCCTCCTTGATAGATGGCCCCCTCTCCCCCCACCCTCCCTTATAGATGGCCCCCTCTCCCCCCCTCCCTTATAGATGGCCCCCTCTCCCCCCTCCCTTATAGATGGTCCCCTTCCTCCCCCCTCCCTTATAGATGGTCCCCTTCCCCCCCCCCTCCCTTATAGATGGCCCCCTCTCCCCCACCCTCCCTTATAGATGGCCTCCTCTCCCCCCTCCATATAGATGGCCCCCTCTACCCCCTCCCTTATAGATGGCCCCCTCTCTCCTCACCCTCCCTTATGGATGGCCCCCTCTCTCCTCACCCTCCCTTATGGATGGCCCCCTCTCCCCCCTCCTTGATAAATGGCCCCCTCTCCCCCCACCCTCCCTTATAGATGGCCCCCTCTCCCCCCTCCCTTATAGATGGTCCCCTTCCCCCCCCTCCCTTATAGATGGTCCCCTTCACCCCCCTCCCTTATAGATGGTCCCCTTCACCCCCCCTCCTCCCTTATAGATGGTCCCCTTCACCCCCCCCCCTCCTCCCTAATAGATGGTCCCCTTCACCCCCCCTCCTCCCTTATAGATGGTCCCCTTTCCCCCCACCCTCATAGATGCCCCCCTCTTTCCCCCCACCCTGCAGGCTGATAAAAAACAAAACTTAACTCACCTGACAACGCGCTCCCACGTTGATCCTCACTCCTTCGGTCTGTCCCCGGATGCTGCGCAGCTGCCGGGGGTGTCGCGTCTTATCCCCGGCAGCGCACGCATCCCAGAGCTCCCTGCGCGCCTTGGGCCCTGACTTCCGGTTCCGGCGCGCAGGGAGCTCTGGGATGCGTGCGCTGCCGGGGATAAGACGCGACACCCCCGGCAGCCGCGCAGCAGCCGGGGGAAGACGGAGTCGGACTCTTGTGACCGCAAGCAAAACAATGCTTGCGGTCACAAGAGTGATTGATCGGGAGGGCCTTGCGGGGCCCTGATGGGCCCCGCGGGCCGCCCTTTGTGGCGGGCCCGGTCGCGGCGGCGACCCCCGCGACCACGGTAGCTACGCCACTGCATTCAGGTGTTCATTTGCAAACTTCAGATGGGGCTGCACATGTGCCTTCTTGAGCAGTGGGACTTTGTGGGCACTGCAGGATTTTAATACATTACGGTGTAATGTGTTACCAGTGATCCCAGCTGCCCTAATATCATTAATAAGTCCCCCCCCCCCCCATGTAGTTTTAGGCTGATCCGAGAGTGATGTCTATTGATGGTCATTTTGTATTACTTCCATTTTGTTACTATTACACCAACAGTTGTCTCCTTCTCGCCCAGCATCTTACTTATGGTTTTGAAGCCCCTTCCAGCCATGTGTAGATTTATGATACTTGTCCGTGACATCCTTAGAAAGCTCTTTCTGTTGCCCATGTGGTAGAGGTTAGAGTCTTACTGATTAATTGAGTCTGTGGACAAAAGTCTTTTAAGAAGGTGACAATTAGGTGATGAGTTGATAAGGTGATCTGTAAAAGCCCAAACTCTTAATGGTTGGTAGGGGATCAAATACGTTTTTCTCTATGCAAAATGTAAATAAATTTCTATAATTTATATAATGTGATTTTCTGGATTTTATTTTTGAAAATTATAGACTTTTCATGTCTTTGTTAGTGGGAAAATTTACTAAATCAGCAAGGGATCAAATAATTATTTCCTTCAATGTACTTGGTTAGGCTAGGTTCACACTGCGTTTTCAGCATCCGTTTAACGCATCCGTTTTTTGCAAAAAACGCATGAAAAACGGATTGCAAAAAACGGATTCATTTGTGTGCATCCGTTTTTCCATTGACTTCCATTATAAAAAAAAACGGATCCGTTTTTTTTGGCGGACCAAAACGGACCAAAAAACGTTGCTGACCCTATTTTTCTGGACGTTAAAAAAAACGGATCCGTTAAACGGATGCTGAAAACGCAGTGTGAACCTAGCCTTAGTCTCTGAGATAAGTTACTTGGTAGTAAGACTTGAGCCAAGATTTGGGCGACTACTTAAGGGATGCTCTGTCCAGAAAGAATTAGACTCTACTGATGTAGCACTTTACAGCCAGAAGCTAAAAGAAGGAGGGGGTCACTTTAGCAATTAGCAACTTCTCCAACCCTTGATTAGAGAGATGAAGGACCTCAAATCATGGATGAGCAAAACCTCAGAAGGAGTCCCACCTCAGGTGTTTAAAACACATGTCTTTGAAACTTGGGGACATAGGAATACAGGAACAAACAGTCTGAACTCCCCCACTACCTAGGCCAGACTAAACAGACTGCCACTTCATGAACCTCTCCATCCCTACTTATGTACTTCAGGGGCTGCTTCCTTATCAGTAAAGAGAG
Source organism: Dendropsophus ebraccatus (assembly GCF_027789765.1). Classification (NCBI taxonomy): domain Eukaryota; kingdom Metazoa; phylum Chordata; class Amphibia; order Anura; family Hylidae; genus Dendropsophus; species Dendropsophus ebraccatus. Next base: position 128,570,414 of record NC_091455.1, read on the forward strand.
ACCTGAGGTAACTTAAGCACCCATTAGCTCAGGAGAATGAGGAGACTTTAAGCAGGCTCTGATGGGCCCAGAAGTGGGAGGTGACCCAGACATGTTGCCTCTGCAAGAAGGTGGCATAGTTACACAGCATAAATTATAGAAACTTGGTTAACCCTTTGCAGATCCTTTAGCACATGCTACCTGTCAGTGAATAGCAAACAATTTGTAGGCACAGAAATGCAATAGAACATCACAAACATGTGCAGAACCCCCTTTAAGACTTCAAGTAAAGTGTTACATTTGAATACAGAACAACTAGACCTAATGATACTTCAAGGCAATGTGTCATCAGAAAATGACCCATTGTTTGAATCAAGTTTTTATATTAACCCCTTCCTGTCAGTAACATGTATATATACGTTCCTACTGCAGATACCCCGTGCAGTAATAATGTATATATACATTCCTGACTACAGGGGGCTTCCTGATGTAAGCGGGAGCGCTGCAGAGATAGCGATCCCGCTCACATCAATGTTTGGGGCCTGGAGGTAATGAGAGTCAGCTGCGATCCCACAGCCGACTCTCATTAACCCCTTAATCTACAGCAATCACTGCATTTTAGGTGCTCAGTGACAGACCAAGCATCTGTCACTGAGTTATTGGGACCCCTGCAGCCGTACAGTGGAACACAACCTGTGGTCTTCCAGCCATCGCGAAATTCCTATCATGGCTGGACAGCCAGAAAGAGTTATAGCCTGTTCTGGAACCCCATATCAGCCTATAGTGTTTTTTTTTCAACCTTTTCCACTTTGGACCACCCCTTGAGAAAAGTCAAAAACCGCTAAAAGACACAATGCCCAATACCTATATAGCTTCACATGCTGGGAGACCTTTTATTTCCACATCAGTATCAGGCTAGGCTTATAGTGACCTACCACTAAAAGGACATCATGGAGACACCTAAGAATGTAGGAATGTAGGAACAAGTGGCGGACATAGCGCAGCATGCAACATTTTTCCCCATGTCCTGCCCATTTTTATAAGCTTATTTTTCTATAGCTTCTGCCTAGGGCCAGGTTATGGGTAGGGTATGGCCACTCTTTAATTTTAGAGTAACTCCAAGTGTGGGAGTGCAGTGCCGTAAAGTGTGGGTCTACAAAGTGAGGGATGTGGACCTGGGTCCCAGTAATTACTTTTTCTTTTGTAATGGGGATAACAATTTACTGATGATTTTGCAGATAATGCAATCAGAGAGGCAGTAACAAGGTTTATTCACTGGAAGCAAAGTGACTCCATTGAAGAGCAAGGTTAATTTTCTCCCAAAAGTTAGTTTTTATCTTCAGATAGATAACTTATTGAGCACCCCTTGCACATTAGGGTCATAGCTAAAATTTTAGGGTACAAACACACTCCCGCAGCGGTTTTCTTGCTGCAAATTCGCGGCGAGACCCGCTTCAGATACCTGCCCTGTAACTAGATATTATTTGGTTATAGTATCAGTATCATTTATATACAATGTAGGACTTTTACAAAGTTTATTTTTAGAGAATAGGAGTAATGCTCATAACAATTACAGTGGTACCTCGGTTTAGAAGTAACTTGGATTGAGAGTGTTTTGCAAGAAGGGCTCACGGTTTTTCAAAATTGTAACTTGGTTTAAGAGCATTGCTTTGGTTTAAGAGCTCCCTTTACTGGGTGGGAGGGGTAGCGAGGGAGGGGTGTGGTCTGCATAGGATGGTCTACTGCTGCTATAGTGTGCCTGCACTTACACCCAGCTATACATACTGTTGCTATAATCTGCCTCCACCTACACTCAGCTATACACACTGCTGCTATAATGTGCCTGTACTTACACTTAGCTATACACACTGCTGCTATAATGTACCTACACTTACACTCAGCCTTTCACATTGCTGCTATAATGTACCTGCACTTACACTCAGCTATACACACTGCTGCTATAAAGTGCCTCCATTCACACTGCTGGATAGAAAAGTTTTTTTGTCACTGTCCTCTGACAGTGCTCTCTGAGCAGGGCCGTTTTAATACATTGGTGGGCCCAGTGCACAGCCCTCAAGAGTGCCCCCCCCCTTCCCTTTTGGCACATTGTATAATGTACTGAATTTGCCCCCACACTGTATCAAGAGCCCCAATACATACAGTAGTTACCTTATAACACTATTTCCACCATACAGTGATTACATATTACATAAAAACTGCACTAAACAAAACAGAAAGATATCACCAATGATACCATTACATAATACAGCCATATCATGACCCCTAACACTACAACCCTATAACAGAGTGCAGTTACATCCAGTGACTCACCGGGGGCGTCTTCTCCGATCAGAGTCTGTCACCTTTTCTTTTTCTTTCCATCCAGCCTGGGCCACCTTGAAGTCTTCTCCTGGCTGTGAATCTTCTCTCCAGAATCTGCCAGAGAAATATTTTAGGCTCCAACACATACAGTAGTTAGGTCCCTTGTACCCCTATACAGTAGTTACACCCCTCTGTACCCATACATAGTTATACCCCTCTGTGCCTCCATAGTTTTAAGGTGTCCCTGTAGTATATAGACCCTCATGTGCTCCTCCAGTTATATACAGCCCTCCTGTGCCTTCCCCCATTAGTATATAGCCCCCCTGTGCTCTCCCCCAATAGTATATAGCCCCCCATGTGCTCTCCCCAATAGTATATAGCCCTACTGTGCTCTCCAATAGTATATAGCCCCCCTGTGCTCTCCCACAATAGTATATAGTCCCCCTGTGCTCTCCCACAATAGTATATAGCCCCCCTGTGCTGTCCCCCCAATAGTATATAGCCCCCCTGTGCTCTCCCCAATAGTATATAGCCCCCCTGTGCTCTCCCCAATAGTATATAGCCCCCCTGTGCTCTCCCCAATAGTATATAGCCCCCCTGTTCTCTCCCCCATAGTATATAGACCCCTGTGCTCCCCAATAGTATATAGACCCCTGTGCTCCCCAATAGTATATAGCCCTCTGTGCTCCACAATAGTATATAGCTCCCCTGTGCTCCCCAATAGTATATAGCTCCCCTGTGCTCCCCCATAGTATATAGCCCCCTGTGCTCCCCAATAGTATATAGCCCCCTGTGCTCCCCCATAGTATATAGCCCCCTGTGCTCCCCAATAGTATATAGCTCCCATGTGCTCCCCAATAGTATATAGCTCCCCTGTGCTCCCCAATAGTATATAGCTCCTCTATGCTCCCCTATAGTATATAGCTCCCCTGTGCTCCCCCATAGTATATAGCTCCCCCATAGTATAAAGCCCCCTGTGCTCCCCCATAGTATATAGCCCCTGTGCTCCCCCATAGTATATAGCCCCCTGTGCTCCCCCATAGTATATAGCTCCCCTGTGCTCCCCCATAGTATATAGCCCCCTGTGCTCCCCCATAGTATATAGCCCCCTGTGCTCCCCCATAGTATATAGCCCCCTGTGCTCCCCAATAGTATATAGCTCCCCTGTGCTCCCCAATAGTATATAGCTCCCCTGTGCTCCCCAATAGTATAAAGCCCCCTGTGCTCCCCCATAGTATATAGCCCCCCTGTGCTCCCCCATAGTATATAGCTCCCCTGTGCTCCCCATAGTATATAGCCCCCTGTGCTCCCCCATAGTATATAGCCCCCTGTGCTCCCCCATAGTATATAGCTCCCCTGTGCTCCCCCATAGTATAAAGCCCCCTGTGCTCCCCCATAGTATATAGCCCCTGTGCTCCCCCCATAGTATATAGCTCCCCTGTGCTCCCCCATAGTATATAGCCGCCCCCCCATAGTATATAGCCCCCTGTGCTCCCCAATAGCATATGCGCTCCCCCTCCCATATAACATTGAAAAAAACAAACACTTTTACTCACCTAGGTCCACGCGTTCCTCTTCTCTTACCTCTTGTGGCCGCACTTCCTGCGGTCACAAGAGGCAGCACTCCCCTTACCCTTGCGCCGACGCTCTAGTGACGTCGGGCGCTAGAGGGAGAGTGCGGCCTCTTGTGACCGCAGGAAGTGCGGCCACAAGAGTGACTGACAGGGAGGGAGCCAATGGCTCTCTCTCTGTCAGTATAGCTGCTGCTGAAGCGCCGCAGCAGCAGCGGGCGGGCAGGGGCAGCGGCGGACGGGGGGGCCCTGCAGGGAGCGCCATGGAGGGGTAAGTAGATTACCCATCCATGGCGCTCCCCCCTGACAGGCTGGTGGCCGGAGCCCTGTGCGACCGCACTGGTCGCACATAGCAACGGACGGCCTGCTCGTGCACCATGTGCCCTCTGGTTAAAGCGGCCCTGGCTCTGAGCACTGTCTCTGAGTCTCACTTCTTGATTGGTTCATGCTGAACACACACACCTTCCCCATTGCTGTCATGTGACCACACAGACCTCTGACAGCAGCCCTGCTTCTCTATTTTAGCCTGTTTTACTACATTAATGCATTATGGGGTTCTGAAGATCCATCCTCTATGTATCGACTGGAGTCGTGGATCCACTGGACTGTCACCAGCGATGGCGTAAGCCGCACCAGGGAACAGAGTCTAAGGGTCTGCTGGTCTTCAGCACAGCCCACCGCAAGGCGGGATGGACTTGCTGTGGCAGGTGACCCCCAGGTCGCTACCCCTGGCTTGGCTTACTAGTGACAGCAGACGAGGTGTAGAAGGAACAGTAGGCTAGCAGGCAGGCAGCTGGATTCACGGCATGCCGCGGCCGCCACTGTGGCAGTACTCCCCCCCCCCTTCTTTCTTGCCTGCAAGAACTTTTTGATGAAGTCCTTGTCTAGGATGTTGCATCCAGGTTCTCAGGATCTTTCTTCTGGGCCAAAATCCTTCCAGTCAACCAAGTAGAACCGTCTTCCCCTGACTGTCTTCATGTTCAGAATGTCCTTGACAGAATAGATGTCAGAAGATGCTGCATGCTGAGATGGTTTTCCGTGAGAAGCGGTTGAAGACCATCGGCTCCAGGAGAGGGAATTTGCATGGTGGGAGGCAGGCGAAGCTTGTAGGTGACCGGGTTGATACGCTTTAGATAGCGCAAATGGTCCTAGGAACCGTGGCCCCAACTTGTAACTGTGGATCTTGAGACATATATTTGGCAGAAAGTCAAACCTTTTTGCCAGGAGTGAAGGCTACAGATGGTCTCCTCCTCTTGTCTGCCTGGGCTTTTATCTGACTTGTTGCACGAACAAGGGATTGCCGTGTTTGTTCCCAGATGGACTTAAAGTCAATCACCAGTTCGTCCACAGCTGGTACCTCAGAGGATGAGGACAGAGGCAAAGGGGAAGTGGATGTCGACTATAGACAATGAAGAATGGTGACTTACCAGTGGAACTAGAGTCCAGGTGATTATAGGAGAACTCTGCTCAGGGAAGTAGGCTGGACCAGTTGTCCTGGCGAGCCAAGACAAAATGCCCTAGATAGCTCCCCAGAATCTGGTTGACTCTCTTGACCTGTCCATTGGACTCGGGATGGTAAGCTTAAGAGAAGTCCAACTTCACCTGGAGTTGAGAACAGAGAGCACGCCAAAATCTGGAAACAAACTGAGGTCCTCTGTCTGAAACGATATGTTGAGGAAGGCCATGCAACCTAAAGACATGCTGTAAGAAAAGACTGACTAGACAAGGAACGGAAGGCAGACCGGGAAATGGCACAAAATGGGACATCTTGGAAAACCGATCAGTGAACGCCCAGATGACTGTGTTACCAGTGGAAGGAGGGAGATCTGTAACAAAGTCCATAATGATGTGTGTCCAGGGATTCTCGGGAATTGGCGAAGGCAGGAGTAAATCGGCTGGCCTCTGATGAGTGGTCTTGTTCTGGGCACAGGTGGAACAGGATGCCACAAAGTCTCTGATATCCCGAGAAAGACTGGGCCACCAGTAATGAAAAGATATCAATTGTCTGGTCTTAAAGGGGTAGTGCGGCGGTAAAGAATTATTCACAGACTAACACACATTACAAAGTTATACAACTTTGTAATGTATGTTATGTCTGTGAATGGCCCCCTTCCCTGTGTCCCACCACCCCCACCCGTGTACCCGGAAGTATGGTGCGCTATACTCAGCTGTCACGTGCCGACACCCGTCTCCGATCTTCAGCGAGTGACGTCTTCTTCAGGCGGACGGCGAACAGCTCCGACTGTCCTGAATGCCGGCCGTCCTCTGCAGCGTCATCTGATGCTCAGCCGCGATTGGCTGAGCATAACTGTGCTCAGCCAATCGCGGCTGAGCAGCTGATAACGCGGCCGTGTCTTCAGCCGCTCAGCCGCGATTGGCTGAGCATAACTGTGCTCAGCCAATCGCGGCTGAGCACAGTTGTGACGCGGCGAAGGGGGGATGGCCAGCAGCGACTCGGCCGTCCATCCGAAGATGACGTTTGGCACAAGATGGCGGACGGCCCTCGACACGGATCAGGTAATGTATAATGCACCACACTTACGGGTACACGGGTGGGGGTGGTGGGACACGGGGTACGGGGCGATTCACAGACATAACATACATTACAAAGTTGTATAACTTTGTAATGTGTGTTATTATGTGAATAATTTTTGAGCGCCGCACTACCCCTTTAAGTATTCTAGGGTGGCCAGCAACCAAGGAGGAATGACCCCAATTCTGACCCCAGTTTTTCTGGGTAAAAACGTCTCCGGCTCCCACAGAAGAGGCATCCCCCTTCAAACAGAATGGCCTGGCGGGATCAGGTCAGGACAGAACCGGGGCGGAAGCAAAGGCAGCCTTCAATTTAGTAAAGTCTTGCTCAGCCTCAGTTGACCACTGCCCAGGGTTTGCATTCTTGGTGAGGACCACAATCGGCGTGACCAGAGTGGAGAAATGTGGAATAAATTGCAGATAATAATTTGTGAACCCCAGGAAGCTGGGGAAAGTATAGGCAGAAAAGGTCAGGACTGGCGCAGTAAAGACAGAGGTTCTGCTCCCGATGACGAGTTCTCTCCTCAGGCAAACTCTCTCCACCTACATGGGTTCCTTAGGAGTTGGCGAGGACACAGGAGAAACTGGCTTCTGAAAAGCTGGTGCCAATCGTAACGTGCGATGAGGCCAGTTCAGTTCACGCTCCTGCAGGAAACACGGAGAGCTGGGACCACACTATGGAAGCATGCAGAGGCTCCAACAGGGAAGGTCAGGGCAGGTGTCCATTTATAGGGGAGGTTGTTGGTGCAACTACTAAGCAGAGACGGCGCGTGTGCGCCCTAGAGGACGGCGCGCCGAAGTGAGCGGGCAGAGGCAGCAGAGCAGGAATACACCGTACAGCCGTGGCCAGGGCTGACAGCCCTGCTGCGGCGAAAGGTGTGGGGGGACCAAGGGCCACTAACCACAGCGAGACCGCGGCGTGCCGCGGCAAGCGCTGTGATGCTGTATTGTAACGCCTGGAGTAGTGGATCCACTGAACCGTCACTAGCGATGGCACTAACCTCACCGGGGAGCGGAGTCTAAGGGGCCGCTGGTTTTCACCAGAGCCCGCCGCAAGTCGGGATGGACTTGCTGCGGCAGGCGACCCCCAGGTCGCTACCCCTGGCTTGGTTGCTAGTGACGGCAGGCGAGGCGAGGCGTGGCAGGAGTAGTAGGCAGGAGATAGTGCAGGCAGAGGTCAGTAGGCGTAATCGCAGGTGGCGGACAGGACTCAGGAACAATGGGAAGGCAGCAGGCAAGGACTAGGGACAGGGTCTGCGGACAGGAACAAGGAACAAGGACTACGGTCAGGAACAACAGGGAGCTGGGCCAAACGCTATGGGAAGCATGCAGAGGCTCCAACACCTGTAGTGGGGCAGGGCTGGAATTTATAGGGAGTGATTAGTGCAACTAACCAATTAGGGGCGGACTGGCCCTTTAAATCAGAGACAGCCGGCCGGCACAGACGGAGACAGGACCGGGGCGAGGTAAGGCGCCCCCCGGGGCCGAACAGGTAGCAGCGTCGGGTCCCTGCGCAAGGACCCCGGCTGCATGGGGCAGAGGGAGGTCGCGGCGGCGGCCCGGAGCACGGAACGCCGCCGTGGCCGTGACATGTATCTACAAACTGCTGCAGTTTTTTTTAGGTTTATGCTCTGGCTCTACATTATACTCAACATGCTAATACTATATTGTACAGTAACTTATAATATGACATATTCAGCTGTTTCTCATTGTTTGTTTCATCTGTTCTACATGTTATTCAGAATAAAAAGAAATCATTATATTTGGGGTGTGGAACAAATTGTCTGTATTTCAGTAATTTCTAATGGGAAAATCTGCTTTGGTTTAAGAGCGATTTGGATTACAAGCACGGTCCTGAAACGAATTATGCTTGTAATCCAAGGCACCACTGTAAGTATATGTTGCTATGGGCTATATTACAGTGTATGTATAGCTTCAGACACAATTTAGCAGTGATTGATTCCCTTGAAAGGTAATCTTACAGCTGCATACATTACTTTATACAGAAAGATATTACTAACGACAGGGGCGTCTTAACAAAACTATGGGCCCCTGGGCACAGCTGTGGACTGCCCCCCCCCCCCACACGCACACAAGATCAAGTCCCCGCATCCCCCTCCCCCCTAACCTTGTGCTGTGCAGCCCGTGTGGGGAAAAAGAAATAGAATAGCCCCCTGCATCCCCCCATATAGAATAGCCACCCTGCATCCCCCATATAGAATAGCCCACCTGCATGGCCACATATAGAATAGCCCCCATGCATCCCCCATATAGAATAGCCCCCTGCATCCCCCCATATAGAATAGCCCCCCTGTGCATCTTCCCATATAGAATAGCCCCCCTGTGCATCCCCCCCATATAGAACAGCCCCCCTGTGCATCCCCCCATATAGAATAGCCCCCCCTGCATCCCCCCATATAGAATAGCCCCCCCTGTATCCCCCATATAGAATAGCCCCCATGCATCCCCCCATATAGAATAGCCCACTACATCCCCCCATATAGAATAGCCCCCCTGTGCATCTCCCCATATAGAATAGCCCCCCTGTGCATCCCCCATATAGAATAGCCCCCCTGTGCATCCCCCTATGTAGAATAGCCCCCCTGCATCCCCCCATATAGAATAGCCCCCCGTGCATCCCCCTATGAAGAATAGCCACCCTGCATCCCCCATATAGAATAGCCCCCCCTGCATGCCCACATATAGAATAGCCCCCATGCATCCCCCATATAGAATAGCCCCCTGCATCCCCCCATATATAGAATAGCCCCCCTGTGCATCTCCCCATATAGAATAGCCCCCCCGTGCATCCCCCCATATAGAATAGCCCCCCCTGTGCATCCCCCCATATAGAATAGCCCCCTGCATCCCCCCCATATAGAATAGCCCCCCCTGCATCCCCCCATATAGAATAGCCCCCATGTATCCCCCCATATAGAATAGCCCCCTGCATCCCCCCATATAGAATAGCCCCCCCTGTGCATCTCCCCATATAGAATAGCCCCCCTGTGCATCCCCCCATATAGAATAGCCCCCCCTGTGCATCCCCCTATGTAGAATAGCCCCCCTGCATCCCCCCATATAGAATACCCCCCGTGCATCCCCCTTATAGAATAGCCCCCCCTGTGCATCCCCCTTATAGAATAGCCCCCCATGCATCCCCCTATGTAGAATAGCCCCCCTGTATATCTCCCCTTATAGAATAGCCCCCCTGTGCACCCCCCCATATAGAATAGCCCCCCATGCACCCCCCTATGTAGAATAGCCCCCCTGTATATCTCCCCTTATAGAATAGCCCCCCCGTGCATCCCCCTATGTAGAATAGCCCCCCTGTATATCTCCCCTTATAGAATAGTCCCCCCGTGCATCCTCCTATGTAGAATAGCCCCCCTGTGCATGCCCCCCTGTGCATCCCCCCTCATATAGAATAGCCCCCCCCATGCATCCTCCCATAAAGAATAGCCCCCCCCCCCCCCTGTGCATCTCAACCCCCCCCCCCCGTGTGGCCACATGTGATGGGGTTTAAAAAAAAAAAAAAAAAGAATACAACTCATCTTCAGTCTGCAGCACGGCGGCTCCTCTCTCCACTCTCAGGTCCTCAGCGGCGCGTCAGGGAAGTGACGTCACCGCTGGGGACCTGATGTAGGTGTCTGCAGACGTGCCTGCGCACGGCACGTCTGCGGCTCCTGAGGGATCACTGAGGCCCGGAAGAGACTGAGGGAATAGCGCGGCGGGCGGCCACGCTATTCTCTCAGTCTCAACTACTGCCCCACTCAATGGTGAGGAAAACCGGCCCAGCCCGTCCCTGGTCTTTCCCTTTCTGCAGGGTAGGCGACTGCCACTGGGGCCCCCCATGAGTCATAGACCCCCGGGCAGCCGCCTACCCTGCCCAATGGGAAAGACGGCCCTGACTAACGATACCATTACTTAATTCTTGAATAATATTGCTACACCATTACCTACCATTACCACTATAGACCATATACAGAGACCAGGGGTGTCAAACTCAAATACACAGTGGGCAAAAGTTTTAAAAAAAAGTTGTGGGCCAACCTTGATATTTACTAAAGTGTGCGTACAGCATTCCTGACACCGTCCCCAATAGTGCCCCACATAGTAGTCAGTCTCCCAAATAGTGCCCCATATAGTAGTCAGCCCCCCCATCTAGTAATTAATCCCCCTATTAGTGCATACACAAGTTGGCTAGACTTACCTTAGTTGTGCACAAATTGGGTGAGATTAAAGTGTCACTGTTGTTATAAAGTTCAGCTTTGTTTTACAGCATAACAACAAAACATAATAGTCACTTAAAGGCACAGTATCGGCACTACGGGTGTGTATATTAAATGGAATAAGGTGAGGTTACAGGTGTATATAAATATGGGTATCTTGGTGCTGCTCTATTTAATTAAAGTCCAACTATCTTATAGAAATACAGTGGTGCCTTGGATTACGAGCATAATTCGTTCCGGGACTGTAATCCAAATCCGCTCTTAAACCAAAGTAAAATTTCCCATAAGAAATCATAGAAATGCAAACAATTGGTTCCACACTCCAAAAATAATGATTTATTATTCTGAATAACAGGTAAATCTAATGAAACAAACATTCAGAAACAGCAGAATATGTGATATTATAAGTTACTGTACAGTAATGAGGAGGATGGGAAACACAAGGGAGGACAGAGACTGCAGTGAGCATGAAGAAATGAGCAGGGCAGATGCGAGCACAGTATAACAGCACTCTCTGTCCAGAGAGAGAGAGGGGTTACAGCTATGAAGAGATTACCCCCACAGTCCTGTCCCCTGATGTAAGCCCCAGCCTGGAGTGGATCTGCTATGATTTGGAAGGTGAGGGAGACTTCCTGGGTCGGAGTACAGTGCTGTAGACCCCGCTATGCAGACCATGCCCCTCCCCCATTCGTGCTCCCACCCAGTCCAGGGAGCTCTTAAACCAAAGCAATGCTCTTAAACCAAGTCACAATTTTTAAAAACAGTGAGCTCTTAAACCAAAACGCTCTTAAACCAAGTTACTCTTAAACCAAGGTAACACTGTATATGAAAGAGATAATAGGGAGCGCAGTCACCCGTTAAAATCTTCTCTTTTTTTCTTCAAACACATAAAAGTCTGCGACGTCTGAGAAGCGCTAGCAAAGCACGAAGCAGCTGTCACGCCCGTGACTTCAAGGTGTTTGGCGTTCCCACCATCCTCAAGTCGAGCGGATGGCTTTTATGTGTTTGAAGAAATAAAAAGAAGATTTTAACAGGTGAGTTATATTCAGTGACTTGAAAGTCTGAAGCTCCTAGTTTGCTTTCCCTTTTCTTCTTCATCTGGTCCAGACCAAAAGGATGATTTCTTCCAGCCATAACTCAAAACCTGACAAACATGCTCCTGGCTTCTTGTTTACAAAGGCATGATGCTGCCCTGCAGCCTAGAAGACATTCAAGCACCACTTCTAACTGTAGGCATATCATTAGGACAGTAAGGGCCCTTTTACACGGAAAGATTATCTGACAGATTATCTGCCAAAGATTTGAAGCCAAAGCCAGGAATGGACTATAAACAGAGATCAGGTAATAAAGGAAAGCCTGAGATTTCTCCTCTTTTCAAATCCATTCCTGGTTTTGGCTTCAAATCTTTGGCAGATAATCTGTCAGATAATCTTTCCGTGTAAAAGGGCCCTAAGATGCTTTAGGGCCCTTTTACACGGAAAGATTATCTGACAGATTATTTGCCAAAGATTTGAAGCCAAAGCCAGAAATGGACTATAAACAGAGAGCAGGTAATAAAGGAAAGCCTGAGATTTCTCCTCTTTTCAAATCCATTCCTGGTTTTGGCTTCAAATGTTTGGCAGATAATCTGTCAGATAATCTTTCAGTGTAAAAGGGCCCTTAGGTTGGTTGACTTAACCCTTGGAGGACCGGGCCAATTTCAATTGTTGCGTTTTAGTTTTTTCCTCCTTGTGCTTAAAAGGCCATAGCACTTGCATTTTTTCACCTAGAAACCCACATGTTGCCACTAATTGTACTTTGCAATGACAGGCTGTATTTTTTCATAAAGTACTCTGCAAAAGCAGGAAAAAATTCAATGTGTATTTGGAGGGTATTTTTTACGCCGTTCGCCCTGGGGTAAAGCTGACTTGTTATATATGTTCCTAAAATCGTTACGATTACAACGATATGTAACATGTATAACTTTTATATTATGTAATGGCTTGTAAAAAATTCAAACCATTGTTAACAAATATATGTTCCTTAAAATCGCTCAATTCCCATGCTTATAGCGCTTTTATCCTTTGGTCTATGGGGCTGACTGATGTGTCATTTTTTGCGCCATAATGTTTACTTTCTATCGGTACCTTGATTGCACATATGTGATTTTTTGATTGCTTTTTATTACAATTTTTCTGGATTTGATGCGACCAAAAATACGGAATTTTGAGGTTTTTTTAATTAATAATTACACTTTTTTTCCCCTTTACACATATACTAGAAGCCCCCCTGGGGGACTTCTAGTATATGCACACTGATTTCTCACTGAGATCTATGCTGTATAGTAATACAGCATAGATCGATGAGATAGGCACTCAATTGCTTCCGGCTGCTGCAGCCGGAAGCAATCGAGTGCCGAGCTGGGATCAGCGCCATTACGGCGCAGACCCCAGCCCGAGCAGGACGTGTAAATTGCTCCTCCGGGACAACTTCCCGGAGGAGAGATCCACCCCACTAGACACTTGGGAACGGCTGCATAAAATAATCGGATGCAGAGGTCATCTTTGACAGCTGCATCCGATTACCTAATTAGCTGGGATGGTGATCGCACTGTGCCCGCTAATAGCCGCGGCCCTGGGCTACATGCGGCACCCGGGATTGCGGCGGTTAAGAGTGCAGTCGCCGCGTGGCCCTGCTCTGAACACCCATAGGCGGCCCTGGGCGTACAGGTACATCCAGGGTCGCCTAGGGGTTAACCCTTAGAGGACCGGGCCAATTTCAATTTTTGCGTTCTCGTTTTTCCCTCCTTGTGCTTAAAAGGCCATAGCACTTGCATTTTTCCACCTAGAAACCCACATGAGCCCTTATTTTTTGCGCCACTAATTGTACTTTGCAATGACAGGCTGAATTTTTTCATAAAGTACACTGCAAAAGCAGAAAAAAATTCAAACTGTGGTGAAAAAAAAAAAAAAAAAAAAGCATTTCTTTTCTTTTTTTTTTTTTTCGTTTTTACACCGTTCGCCCTGGGGTAAAACTGACTTCTTATATATATTTCTCAAGTCGTTACGATTACAACGATGTGTAACATGTATAACTTTTATTGTATCTGAGGGTCTGTAAAAAATTCAAACCATTGTTAACAAATATATGTTCCTTAAAATCGCTCTATTCCCAGGCTTATAGCACTTTTATCCTTTGGTCTCTGGGGCTGTGTGAGATGTCATTTTTTGCGCCATGATGTGATCTTTCTATCGGTACCTTGATTGCGCATATGCAACTTTTTGATCGCTTTTTATTACAATTATTCTGGATTTGATGTGACCAAAAATGCGCAATTTTGCACTTTGGAATTTTTTCGCGCTTACGCCATTTACCGTGCGAGATCAGGAATGTGATTAATTAATAGTTTGGGCGATTACGCATGCGGCGATACCAAACATGTTTGTTTAATTATTTGTTTATTTTTATTTATAACATGGGAAAAGGGGGGTGGTTCACACTTTAATTAGGGGAGGGGGCTTTTTATTAAAACACTTTTTTTTAACTTATACACCTATACTAGAAGCCCCCCTGGGGGACCTTTAGTATAAGTGCACTGATCTCTCATTGAGATCTATGCTGCATAGATCGATGAGATAGGCACATTGATTGCTTCCGGCTGCTGCAGTCGGAAGCAATCGAGTGCTGAGCCGGGATCAGCGGCATTATGGCGCTGACCCCGGACGGTGTAAGATGTGTGGATCGCTCCTCCAGGACAACGTCCTGGAGGAGCGATCCTCCCAACTAGACACCAGGGAACGGCTCCTGAAGGTAATCGGATGCAGCTGTCAACTTTGACAGCTGCATCCGATTACTGTATTAGCGGGCATGGCGATCGGACCGTGCCCGCTAATAGCCGTGGTCCTGTGTAGATGGCAGAAATTAAAGGGACGTCTGGGCATCAGTGAAAAATCCGGGGGGGGGGGGGGGGGGGGGGGGGCTAGGTGTTTGGGATCATAATAAAGAAGTCCTATTTACCTGTCCCTGTGCCCTGTGCAACGTGATGCCAATCCTGTCGCTGCCTGTGATGCTAGCAGTGTTAACTTACATACACGCAGAGGGATGTCAGTCCCGCTGCGAGTATGTATTCTCATTGGGATGAACGGCCACTGGATGCGCAGCGGATTTTGCTGCGAATTTGCAGCGTGAAATCCGCTGTGGGTCCGGTGTGTATGAAGGCACCTTTATAAACTTCCTGGGCTGACAGGTAGCATCCAATATCCATGAGACAGTGCTGTATTGTTTCACTCTCACTTCTTCTCAGGATATATATACTATGTGTTGTTACTAAATGTACTGTAAAATCTATGTAACACTACAGAGTTATGTAGCAATAGAGAAGGCGTCACGTGTGCCGTGCAGGGGCCTGTTGGGGAAATACAGAAATATGTGTCAGCAATTTGCCAGTAAAAACACAAGGCACCGCTGGGATTCGAACCCAGGATCTCCTGTTTACTAGACAGGCGCTTTAACCAACTAAGCCACGGCGCCTACATAACGGAGCAAAATGCCCGAGGCTTTCATGTATATTCCCTTTCCGTACAGAGCCGTCCGCATGTCTCCGACCATTCCTCTGTATTGTGGGGAGAGCTGTGCAGCATGTCACCTGATTCTTATTTACAGCCTGTACGAGGAGCGCAGTGACACCGTCCTCACACACGGGGAGGCTGTCTGCTCGGGAGGGAGGGGAGGCCGGGAGCGAATAACAGCGAGGAGAACGGGCGGGTTAACCCTTCTCCTACTCAGTATCAGTATAGGCTGTCCTTCAGATCCGGGGCCAGCGCGGGGCACTCCGTGAGAGAACACAGAAGCCTCCCGGCAGCGTCTGCAACAGGTAAACAACCGGGCTGGGACAGGAAACGGGAATCCGCAATGTTATAGATGGTTTGTTTCTTCCTGACGTCATATGACGTGTAGGGACAGGAGGAAGCTGTCAGCGTGACGTCACCTAGCGTGTTCCTGTAGAAGGTGGTTGTGTCCGCTAGTCACGGTCTAGTTTCCTTCTGTGTGACGTAATCTGACGGGTCCCTCTAGGAGGAGGCTGTCAGCCAGAAGAAGTTTCTTCATGATGTCATCATCAGCTAGGCATCCAGCAGAAGGGTCCAGTTATGTGCAGGGGTCCATGGATGATAGGGAGCCTCTGGGCTCCACATAGGACGAGCCTGCTCGGTGCTCCTCATACCTTCCCAGTCCTGGTAAGGACCGCACGGCCATCGCTGTGTCACGTGTGTGTAGTGAATGGTGCACTGTACTTCATCCGCTACATAAAGTTGCCACCTTTTTCATAAAAAAAAAAAAAAATAGCAACCATGTTCATACAGGTGAGAGTGGGTGCGGCTCTTCATGACAGTGTGGGCCTCCATTAGTGTATAAGAACTGATATAATTGCAGTGTGGAGTAATTGCTCCATCCAGCAGCCTCATTCTCAGCTGCTCCCACCCTGGCTGTCCTGTGTCAAGTCATGGCTACTTAATATGGCCAGCACACATGACATACTGCCCTGGCCTCCCTGAGGTAACACTGGCTGAGAGCAAATGGACTGCAGGCTAGGTGGCAACAGTAGCCCCATTAGCCATCAGTCACAGCAGCTCCTCCCCCAATAACTTCCTCAGTAATCACTGTAGCCCCCACAATATCGTCCCCAGTAGTCACTGTAACTCCCCGTCCCCTTAATAACTTTCCCAGTAGTCACTGCAGCTTTCCCCCTAAAATACCTTCCCACTGAAAGCACCAATAGACTTCTATGGTCTCATTCTTGCCACGATTGCAGCCAGAAATAGGACCTATGTCCTATATTTTCTGGGTCATTTCTGCAGCACAGACACCCTTTAGTAAATACACCGAAAGGTGTCTGTGACCAGTAGAAATGTATTATTTTTTAGGGATCAGTCACCTATAGAGGTCAGCCATAGTGATATAGAGAGGGGTCACACATAGTGATATAGAGGGGTCACACTTAGTGCTATAGAGGGGTCACACATAGTGATATAGAGAAGTCACACATAATGATATAGAGGGGTCACTGTAGGTGTGGGGGCACGCCATAGCACACATAGTCACACAGCCTGCTGCAGCCATAGCACACATACACACAGCCTTCTACAGCCATAGCATACACACAGCCTGCTGCAGCCATAGTACAATTGCACACATACACAGCCTGCTGCAGCCATAGCATACGCACACAGCCTGCTGCAGCCATAGCATACACACACACACAGCCTGCTGCAGCCATAGCACACACACAGCCTGCTGCAGCCATAACACACACACACACACAGCCTGCTGCAGCCATAGCATACACACACAGCCTGCTGCAGCCATAGCATACACACACACAGCCTGCTGCTGCCATCTCACACACACACACACACACACACAGCCTGCTGCAGCTATAGCATACACACACAGCCTGCTGCAGCCATAGTACAATTGCACACATACACAGCCTGCTGCAGCCATAGCATACGCACACAGCCTGCTGCAGCCATAGCATACACACACACACACACAGCCTGCTGCAGCCATAACACACACACACACACACACACACACAGCCTGCTGCAGCCATAGCATACACACACAGCCTGCTGCAGCCATAGCATACACACACACACAGCCTGCTGCTGCCATCTCACACACACACACACACAGCCTGCTGCAGCTATAGCATACACACACAGCCTGCTGCAGCCATAGCATACACACACACACAGCCTGCTGCTGCCATAGCACACACAGCCTGCTGCAGCCATAGCACACGCACACACACACACACACACACACAGCCTGCTGCAGCTATAGCATACACACACAGCCTGCTGCAGCCATAGCACACACAGCCTGCTGCAGCCATAGCACACACACACACACACACACACAGCCTGCTGCAGCCATAGCATACACACACAGCCTGCTGCAGCCATAGAACACTGAAGAAAAACACCACAATGAAGACAGAGGTTACTGCTACACTACTTATGGCTTCTCCTCCTTCTCTATATTACACAGGATATCTTCTTATTACACTGCTGCTCATATATAGTCATCCAGCATCCAGGAAGAGGACAGCACAGATCCCCCCCCCTTCCAGCTCAGAAACAAACTGCCAAATACAGTAGTGACTGACAACTTTTCCCCGACCCCCCTTATCTAATAGGGCCAGTTGCTCATAATATGTATTGATGAGCAAAACTTTAGCAAAAATTCACATCAAAACTCAGTTCTAAATTGTTCTAAGATTTTTTTTTTAAAGCTGAAGTCGGAGTTTGTACATTTTTTTCGACTCCGACTCCAGCCAAAACTAGCTCCGACTCAGACTCCACAGCCCTGGTTCTAACTAAGGGCCTCTTACCTTCTCCCGGCAGTCAAATGTGTGATCAGTGCTTAGAGTCTGCCACAGGCAGGCTCTATTCAATGATCGCATATAACACTGATCAATGCTATGCTATATATTCATATGCGTACCTATATAAACTGCATATCACTGTATTCAGACTGACCTATAGAATGAAGATATCATGTCGGTTTTACCGTAAAGGGCATTACGTAAACATGGAACCCACCCCGGTTCAGCCAATCATTGGCTGCGGCGGGAGAGCACACTAATTGGCTGAGCAGGACGCCAGGGAGCCGAAGAAGCAGGCGGGAGTGCGGGCAGGTATTATATTAGCCCGGCTAATAGGCTACTCTCTATTTATTTTCCTCTATCTTTCTGCAGCCTTGTAAAATTTAGACCACCAGCTCCTCCTCAATATGCTCCGTTCTATCAGCCCTAAGGGCACAGCTCATACCTAGTTTTCCTCCTACCTCTATGACCGTTCCTTTAGAGTATAATTTGCCAGCTCAGTTTCAGCCTTGTCTTCTCTTCCCCTTTTTGTTGAGGTTCCACAGGGATCAGTCCTGGATCCTCTCTTTTCTCACTCTACATGTTCCCCATTGGATAAATCAGCAAGTAAAAGTCCTATTAGACAAAGCAATTTTTAGTTTCCAGCCCCAATATAGTATCAAATCCTCCCCAATAGTGCTCCATATAGAAATCAATCCAACGCCTGTGCCATCCCCTCCCCGCAGTATGCAGTGGCCCCTTCGTGCAGTGCTACCACCAGAAGAACAAAAAACAGTCTCACCTGTCACCCGCAGCCCAGCAGCAACTGTGCAGCGCCACATTCTCCTCTCACATCTTCCGGCACAGGCAGCGTGGTACAGAGACACTTCTTGTGCAGGGTTTCTCTGCAGATGAATAGTAGAGGGGCTGCAGGTCACTTCTGGCGAAGGCAGTGTCTCTGTACCACTTTGCCTGATGAGAGAGGAACTGCTGGAGAGTGGGACAGGTGAGTTGCGGTACTAAAAATGAACTGGCAGCACTGCTAATCAAAGGCTGAGGGCCACCACTGGACTGAGGGAACTGTCCGCTGCCAGACAGGAAACCACTTCGTTAGAATTGGCCCACAGCTTGTCCAGGTGCTGGCTTTGAAGTCCGTGCCGCTCTGCTCCTGGAGCCGGGAAATGCTCCTCCCAGTTTCCCAGGACTGGATTTAGCTTTTCCTGGCACCCAGGGAGGAGGAGTGGCACAGACTTCAAAGCCAGCAGCCTGACAAGCTGCCAGCTGATCCTAACAAAGCGCTTTGCATCGTTCCTACTGTAAATTCACTCTTCCCTATTGCTGACCATATATAAGGTCCTGAAAAACTACAATCACATTGGCGTTCGTCCTTCCGGCACCATTCTGTCATCCTTTTCCGTTTTAGAGAAAGCGAAACGGAAATTGTTGGATCCGTTATAATCCCCATAGGTTTCAATGATATTTTATTGTGCTCCGTTTGACCAAATAAGTGTGAGTGTAGCCTTATACTCCTGCATTAGTAGTGGCGCTGTGTGTAGTTGAACCCATACTAATAACTTTTACCAACATATGACTTTCTTCAGTCTGAAATATACACTTGACCTTAGTTAAAAAAAAAAAATGCATTCATGACTTTAAAGCGTAACTGTCATGTTTTTTTTTTATTGCAGAAATCAGTAGTATAAGCGATTTTAAGAAACACTGTAATAGGTTTCATCAGCCAAAAAAGCCTCCTTCTGTACTCAAGAAGCAATCTCCCAGCCTCCCCTCCCCCCTGACTTCTTATCTGTGCATTATCAGGCAAACACGTCTTCATTACAGAGAAGCCAGTGAAGACGGGCTCAGCTCTCTCCATTGTAAGCCTATGAAGGGGGGAGGGGCTGGGGGAGATGAGGGAGCAGGAAGAGGTGACATGAAGGTCAGCTGTTTGTAGACTCTCTGGGCACCTAAAACGCTGGATTCTGGGGTCAGAAAGGTCAGTGCTTATCTATGAACTTACTGAGAGAAGATTGCAGGGTGTTGTGCTTTGCAGAAATCCTCCGTGCTCCTAACAGCCCATCCCCTCTCCATAGCCACATAATGGAGACAGAAATCCTGCTTTATCTGATGTGAGGGGGAAGGCTGGGAGATTGCTTTTTCAGTCCAGAAGGAAACTCTTTTAGTACATAAAACCTATTACAGAGTTTCTTAAAATCGCGTGTACTGTTGATATTTAATGTTTTCAGAAAAATGACCCTGAAATGACAGTTACGCTTTAAGGAATAATATATTTTTTTGTACCCTTTGGAAGAGAAATGTAAAAAAATATATACCATGTCCTACCCCTGCTAGGTTCATTGATTTCAGTAAACTGGCTGTAGTCTAAAAAGTGACTATGTTCTGAGTATATAGTTTTTTTTACAGTACTCCAAAGCACAGGAAGCTACACTTATGAGCCCCACAAAATACTATACATTTGGAAATAGACCAAACGTAGTTACTGCTAGACTACATTCACTTAAAGGGGTAGTGCAGCGGTAAAGAATTATAGACAGAATAACACACATTACAAAGTTATACAACTTTGTAATGTATGTTATGTCTGTGAATGGCCCCCTTCCCCTTGTTTCCCACCACCCCCACCCGTGTACCCGGAAGTGTGGTGCGCTATACATACCTGTCACGTGCCGACTCGTCTTCATTCTTCAGTCTGCGATGTCGTCTTCGGAAGGCTGGGCCGAATCCATCCGAGCGTCCTCAGTGCAGCTGCGATTGGCTGAGCACAGTTTGGCTCAGCCAATCGCGGCTGAGCAGCTGATGACGCGGCCACATCATCGGCTGCTCAGCCGCGATTGGCTGAGCACAGTTATGCTCAGCCAATCGCGGCTGAGCATCTGATGACGCTGAAGAGGGCGGCCGGCACTCAGGACGCCCGGAGGGATTCGGCCCGGCCGTCCGAAGACGAACATCGGAGACGAGTCGGCACGTGACAGGTATGTATAGCGCACCACACGTGCGGGTACACGGGTGGGGGTGGTGGGACACGGGGAAGAGGGCCATTCACAGACATAACATACATTACAAAGTTGTCTAACTTTGTAATGTGTGTTATTCTGTTAATAATTCTTTACCGCCGCACTACCCCTTTAATGGAAATCAATTGGCCTGGCATGAGTACTCCGTGGTATATGTCAGCAAACTATTTATGTAAAGCTATTTATGTATACTGCTAATATAGGCCGCTTTTTAGATGTGAACATAGTCTAACGTAGATACTTTGCTTTTGACAGATTTGCAATGGCAAATGAATCAAACCCATGCCCTTGTGACCTTGGAGATAAGTCTCAATATGGAGGAAAAGGCAGTGAAATACAAATTAAACACATAAAGGCTTATGTGTGCAAACCAGGATGCAGCACAGACAAAGCTGTTATTGTTGTTCAAGATATTTTTGGGTGGCAACTACCAAATACTCGATTTATTGCAGACCTACTTGCATCCCAAGGATATGTGTAAGTATTGATAGAGGGTTCTAGCACTATTTTTTTTGCGTAAGTGCGTAATTTTGGAGCTACTTGCAACTATTAGAAAATTGCTGAAATTATTCTTTTGAAATCTCATTATCACTCCCAATTAGCTGCAAAAACATTTAACTCTTAGGAACATGGCCAATTTCATCTTCAGGACACAGACCCAATAAAGCATGTGTGGCTTTATCCATCTCTGCTTTTAAAGCATAGAAAATACTTTTATTATTAACTGCAAAGAGTCAAAGACGCTTTTCTAAGCTCGTGATCTGCTGCAAGCTGAAATACTCCCACACTCCCCCTTTCCTGCTTGATTGTCATCTGGACGCTCAAACAGTCCTAAACAGACTCAGGTATAGGAGGGGGGGGGGTGTAAGGAGGTGTTACAGCATGATGCACTTTAGGAGCTCAGGAAAGCCTCTTTGACTCTTTGTACTATAGAATAAAATTTTCCTTCATTCTAGAAGCACAGACAGATATATGAAAGGTACCTTGTGTCTCCTTCTATCTAAGAGTGGCAGCAGTGTGGGATGTGAATTTCAGGTAGCACATTACCTTTAGGGTACGTTCACACGTACCTGAACAGCAGCGGATTTCTCACTGTGTATCCGCTGCAGATCCCTGCCCAGTAAACACTATGGGCAGACAAACTCACAACAGGATGCACATCCCGCTGCGAGTATGTCCGCAGCCTGCCCCTTTAACCCCCGGCTTGCTTCGGGGCTCCCAGTGTCCCCAGTCCCACTCAGCCAATCATTGGCGCAATGATTGGCCGAGTGGGACATACCAATAACCCCTGAAGCAAGCCGGAGCAGGGACCAGGTGAAGTATAGGCTCCGGCAGCTGGGGGTTAACGGGGCGGTCTGTGAACATACTCGCAGCGGGATGTGCATCCTGCTGCGAGTTTGTCTGCCCATAGAGTTTACTGGGCAGGGATCCGCAGCAGGTCTCGCTGCAAATTTGCAGCTTGAAATCCACTGTGGATCCAGTACGTGTGAACCTACCCTTAAAGGGAAACTGTCAGCAGGTTAGAAGTATATATATACTAGAAAATGTACCCGGCGCTGCCCTGGTATAAAGTGTCAGTGTGTTAATTAGATTTGTTCTAAGGTGCCCAGGAGGCCAAGCTAAAGGTATTGTTTCATCTGAGTTAATCAGTGGAATTAGTGTATACCTGTAGTGCATAGTTGGAGGGGTTCTGTATACCCACAATGTATAGTTTTTAGGGGTCTCGCATATCTGTAGTGCATAGTTGGGGGGGCTGTATACCTATAGTGTATAGTTGAGGGAGGTCCTGTATACCTGCAGTGTACAGTTGGTGAAGGTCCTGTATACCTGTACTGTATAGTTCGGGGGTCCTGTATACCTGTAGTATATAGTTGGTGCTGTATACCTGTAATGTATAGTTGGTGGAGGTCTTGTATACCTGTAGTTTATAGTTTGAGGGTCCTGGACACCTGTAGTGTATAATTGGTGGAGGTCTTGTATACCTGTAGTATATAGTTCGGGGGTCCTGTATACATGTAGTAAATAGTTTGAGGGTCCTGTATAACTATAGTATAGAGTTGGTGGAGGTCCTGTATACCTGTAGTGTATAGTTTGGGGTCCGATATACCTGTAGTATATAGCTGGTGGAGTTCCTGTATACCTGTAGTATATTTGGGGTCCTGTATACTTGTAGTATAGAGTTGGTGAAGGTGCTGTATACCTGTATTATAGAGTTGGTGTAGGTCCTGTATACCTGTAGTGTATGGTTTTGAGGTCCTGTATACCTGTAGTGTATAGTTTGGGGTCCTATATACCTGTAGTATATAGTTGGTGGAGTTCCTGTATACCTGTAGTGTATAGTTTTGGGGTCCTGTATACCTGTAGTGTATAGTTTGGGGTCCTGTATACCTGTAGTATATAGTTGGTGGAGGTCCTGTATACCTGAAGTATATAGTTGGTGGAGGTCCTGTATACCTGTAGTGTAAAGTTTGGGGTCCTGTATACCTGTAGTATATAGTTTTGTGGAGGTCCCGTGCACTTGTAGTGTATAGTTTTGGGGTCCTGTATACCTGTAGTGTCCTGTATACCTGCAGGGTTGTATTTACCCGTATGGCAGTGTTATTCAGTCACAGAGTGTCGGTATTGGTCATGTCTGGTATGGGGGTGTTATCCAGTCACAGTATGGCGGTATTGGTCAGGTCTGGTGTGGCGGTGTTATCCAGTCACGGTATGGTGGTATTGGTCAGGTCTGGTATAGCGGTGTTATCCAGTCACAGTATGGCAGTATTGGTCAGGTCTGATATGATGGTGTTATCCAGTCACAGTATGGTGGTATTGGTCAGGACTGGTGTGGCAGTGTTACCCAGTCACAGTTTGCCGGTATTGGTCAGGTCTGGTATGGCAGTGTTATCCAGTCACAGTATGGCAGTATTTGTCAGGTCTGGTATGACAGTGTTATCCAGCACAGTATGGCGGTATTGGTCAGGTCTGGTATGGCAGTGTTATCCAGTCACAGTATGGCGGTATTGGTCAGGTCTTATATGACAGTGTTATCCAGTCACAGTATGGCGGTATTGGTCAGGTCTGGTATGACAGTGTTATCCAGTCACAGTATGGGGGTATTGGTCAGGTCTGGTGTGGCAGTGTTATCCAGTCACAGTATGGCGGTATTGGTCAGGTCTGGTGTGGCAGTGTTATCCAGTCACAGTATGGCGCTATTGGTCAGGTCTGGTGTGGCGGTGTTACCCAGTCACAGTATGGCGGTATTGGTCAGGTCTGGTATGGAGGTGTTATCCAGTCACAGTATGGCGGTATTGGTCAGGTCTGGCAGTGTTATCCAGTCACAGTATGGCGGTATTTGTCAGGTCTGGTTTGACAGTGTTGTCCAGCACAGTATGGTGGTATTGGTCAGGTCTGGTGTAGCAGTGTTATCCAGTCACAGTTTGGTATACCTGTTGTACCCTGTATATACATGTACTGTATGGATGGAGTAGGGGGTCCTGTATATACATGTACTGTATAGATGGAGTAGGGGGTCCTGTATATACATGTTCTGTATAGATGGAGTAGGGGGCCCTGTATATACATGTACTGTATAGATGGAGTAGGGGGTCCTGTATATACATGTACTGTATAGATGGAGTAGGGGCTCCTGTATATACATGTACTGTATAGATGGAGTAGGGGTCCCTGTATATACATGTACTGTATAGATGGAGTAGGGGGTCCTGTATATATATGTACTGTATAGATGGAGTAGGGGGTCTACCAGTTATTACTGTGGATGTGAGGCAGCTTCCCTAGCAACCATTGCTCCCTGTGAAAATGAAAACAGTAATCCTATTGGTTGCTAAGGCTCCAACTGCCGTGTCTGCTGCAGCTAATTATATCAGCTGTGTTTGCAGTGAGGAGATTTTCCCATTCATCTCTATGGGGCGCCTCTCTTTCCTCTCCCCCTCGCCTCCTGTACATCTGGCGGGGACAGGACCTTCGCAATAACCTTCCCGGGCACCCAATGTATCTGTGTGCCAAATTTGGGGTCAAACGGTTCAGGCGTTTGGAAGTCTATAGAGGACAGACAGACAGACAGAAGGACAGACAGACAGACAGACAGACTTTGATTTTTATGAT
Source organism: Dendropsophus ebraccatus (assembly GCF_027789765.1). NCBI lineage: Eukaryota > Metazoa > Chordata > Amphibia > Anura > Hylidae > Dendropsophus > Dendropsophus ebraccatus. Next base: position 128,595,537 of record NC_091455.1, read on the forward strand.
ATAGATATGAAGATAAGTTTGTTACCTTGATGCTCAGAGCTATTTCCGTGATATTAAGAGTTTAATCCATGCGCAAATATGTTCTTTTGGTGCATTGAGGATGGGAATACCACCCCAGGGCGCTGCTATTCATAGCCCCGCCCCACCCCATCCATACCCCCACAACACAGAGAATGAAGGTAAGAAACCTCATCCTCAGCACCCTGTTCACTATAGGGAGATAGGGATATAGCATGTTTTTGTTCCAAATAAAAAATAGCAGCATTGAAACAAAAACATGCTGTGATAAGTAAATATACATAAAACAAGCTGGAGTGGTAGAAAGCAATTGACACAATCACTGTGTATGTGGATTGCGTTCTACCATGCAAGCTTGTTTTGTCTATATTTACTAATCACAGCATGTTTTTGTTCCAGTGTTGCTGTTTTTTGTTTCCAACAACAACAATGGAATGAAAACATGCTGTTATAAGTAAATATACTCAAAACAAGCTGACAGGGTAGAGAGCAATTGGCTTACACATCTATACAAAGTTAGCATACAGAAATTATATATAAATTATATATAATATAATATAAATTATATTATTTTAGGGAAATAAGAAAAATTTGGGTTTGTATGAACCAAACCCGAACTTAGTTTCAAAGTTCTATAAACCTGCCAAACTGAAATTTTGAAAAGTTTTCTTATCTTTAGTGGTCACACCAAATATTGATTTGATTTAGAGTTCTGTGCTGTTCTATTCTTTCAGTTAAGGCCCTATTCCACCAACAGATCTGACGAAAGATTATCTGCCAAAGATTTGAAGCCAAACCCAGGAACAGACTATAAACAGAGAACAGGTCATAAAGGAAAGACTGGATTTCTCCTCTTTTCAAATCCACTCCTGGGTTTAGCTCTAAATCTTTGGCAGATAATCTGTCGTCAGATCTGTTGGTGGAATAGGGCCTTTAGCATTTTGTTAATTGATAAAAAAACGATTAACACTTTGAAAACATTCTTACTGCAGTATTGCTTTCCACATCTGCCTAAAACTTTTGCCCAGTACTGTACATTCACAAAGAGTAACAGTGTTTACACATGAATTTGGTATGAACTTTGATATGCCTTTACATGTTTACAGCTTTTAAAGGGAAACTGACAGCAGGTTAGTAGACTTTAAAGGGGTAGTGCGGAGCTAAAAAATTATTCACAGAATAACACACATTACAAAGTGTAATGACTGGAGTAGTGGATCCACTGGACCGTCACCAGCGATGGCGTAAACCGCACCAGGGAGCGGAGTCTAAGGGACCGCTGGTCTTCACCAGAGCCCACCGCAAGGCGGGATGGACTTGCTGCGGCAGGCGACCCCCAGGTCGCTACCCCTGGATTGGCTTGCCAGTGACGGGGGACGAGGTGTAGCAGGAACAGTGGGGCTATAGGCCGACCCGTTAACCCCCCGCCGGAGACTATACATCACCTGGTCCCGACTATACATCATCTGGTCCTTCGCTGATTCCCGGCACGTCCCGCTCAGCCCCACCGCAGCACTGATTGGGTGAACGGGCCGTGAAGACGTTGGGAGCCCCGTAGCCGGGATTAGCTGGTGTATAGTCTCCGGCGGCCGGGGAGTTAACGGGGCTAACGATGTACATCCCTGCTGCGAGTTTGTCTGCCATTGAGTACACATGGCCGGGATCCTCAGCGAGTCTTGCTGCGAATACGCAGCCAGAATCTCGCTGCGGATACAGCAAGTGTGTTTGTACCATTAAAAAAGATCAAACTCTCATTCTCTCCACTACCAGAGGTGGCAGAGAGCATGGGGTAATGATCAGGGACTAGCCGATGTGGTCCTGGAACAAGTGATTAGCTGTATATACTATATACCACTGATCACTTGTTCCAAATGCTGCCGGCACTTTTTGTCCCCTGTCACCAAAAATCATTGGTAACAGGATAAAAAGTGCCCCGGATTACCTGTAACCACCGAGCATTACCTGTAACCACCCCAGATTACCTGTAACCACCCCGCATTACCTGTAACCACTCCGCATTACCTGTAACCACCCCAGATTACCTGTAACCACTCCGCATTACCTGTAACCACCCCAGATTATTCATAACCACTCCAGTTTACCTGTAACCGCTCAGATTACCCGTAACCACCCTAGATAGCTAGTTAACACTCCCAGATTGCCTGTAACCACCCCAGATTGCCACAGGCTACCCATAACCACTACAGATTGCCCGTAACCACCCCAGATTGCCCGTAACCACCCCAGATTGCCCATACCCACCCCAGGTTGCCTGTCACTCCTCCCCCAGATTGACCATCACCACCCCAGTTTGCCTGTGACCCCCCCCAGATTGCCTGTCACCAACTCAGATAGCCAGTAAACACCCCCAGATTGTCCATTACCACCCCATATAGCCAGTAAACACCCCTAGATAGTCGGTAAACACCCCCAGATTGTCCGTTACCACCCCAGATAGCCAGTAAACACCCCCAGATAGCCAGTAAACACCCCTAGATAGCCAGTAAACACCCCCAGATTGCCCGTAACCACCCCAGATTGCCCGTAACCACCCCAGATTGCCCGTAACCACCCCAGATTGCCCGTAACCAACCCAGATTGCCAGTAAACACCCCCAGATTGCCCATAAACACCCCAGATTGCCACAGACTGCTCGTACCACCCCAAATTGGCGTCACCACCCCAGATAGCAAGTAAACACTCCCAGGTTGCCCGTCACCACCCCAGATTACCTGTAATCAAATTTTTTTTAAATTTTTTTAGCAACTGCGCTATTCTAATAACTGATACTAGCTGCGGTTTTGCACCAGCAAAATTACCCTCCTTCCCTTCTGAGCCCTGCTGCGTGTCCATACAGTGGTTTATGCCCACATATGAGGTACAGTTGTACTCAGTAGAACCTGCTGAACGAACATATTATTTCAAAATTTCTATTTTCCATTTTTTCCGGCCTAATTGTGAATACTTTCCTCCAGCCCCTGTAGGGTTAAAATGCTTATTATACCCCTAGATTAATTCCTTAGGGTGTGTAGTTTCCAAAATGGGGTCATTTATGGGGGTTTCAAGTATACAAGCCTCCTAAACTCAAAAAAAAGTGGTCCCTAAAAAAATTAGTTTTGGAAATTTCATGAAAAATTGATAATTTGCTGATACATTTCTAAGCCCCGTAACACCCAAGAAAAGTAAAATATGTTTACGAAATTATGCCAGAATAAAGAGGACATATTGGTAATGTGACCTAGTAACTAATTATATTTAAAATATTTTATTAGATTTTAAAACATAACATTATACCAGAATATTGTTGAGGACGCAGCTCAAACAAAAGCTCGAAACCGAGCTAACAGACAGTAACAGAAATAAGCTCCAAACGGAGCGAACAAACAACAAAGCATGTCCAACAAAGCAGTTCTATATCACTAAAGTCCCAGCTATCTCGTCGTCTCGTCTCTTACAACAGTTAATGGTACATAAGTGTTGACTCAGGAGGGAAGGGGATGGAGAAGGAGGATAGAGGGAGGAGGAAAGAGGATGGGGAGGGGGAAGGGGGGAAGGAGCACCAAAGTACATTACAATACAGAAACATACAACTTTTATCCATCCTTAGCATATTTCCTCAGGATACTGACAATTTATTGTAGGTCAGCCACTTAGCCCATTTGTTTATAAACACCTTATTCGCTGAGGCTGTGTGGCCTCCTAACATATGTTCCAACATACAGTTCCGCTGAACAATGCTGGAAATCTCAGCTACAGTAGGTAATGTGGTCGTCTTCCAACATTGAGCCACTTTAGATCGTGCCACCACCAGAATATGAAATAACACAGTCTTATCTGCCATTGGGAGATCCCCCAGTCCTAGGGACAGCAGTACCAGACCTGGATCCCACAGAGGGTGATAACCCAATACATGCCGCACCAAACCCTTAACTTGATGCCAGAACCCCACTATTTTGCTACATGACCACCAAACATGCAGTAATGATCCTGTTTCCGCCTGACATCTCCAGCACACCGGGGAAGTACCAGGATACATCCTAGAAAGCCGGTATGGGGTAAGATACCACCTGTAGGTGATTTTCCTAGAGGCCTCTAGGTGATTCACGCATCTGGAGAGTTTACCAGGTAGAGCAAAGGTCTGAGCCCACTCCTCTCTTGGGTATTGGCGATCTAAATCCAGTTCCCATTTCAGTATGAATGATGTAGGCTGATCACTCAAGTCAATCAAGTGTCTATATGCCATTGAGATGCCCTTGGCGGTCTTTTTAGAGTTATAGAAATATGCTTCATACAAGGTGCATGGCTGTGGTTCGTTCATTGTTAGAGAGCCTGCAAAATGGCGGATCTGAAGGTATCTAAAGAACTCTTTATGAGGCACTTGAAAGACCTGAGCAAAGTGGGAGAAGGGGAACATCTGCCCGTCTACATCATACATCTGCCCCAATATGGTAACCCCTGCCTGCATCCACAATCTAAAATCAGCATCAGGGATCCAATGTTGTATCACCGCTAATGGGAGGTTATATAGTCTACATGGAAGAATGTTCTTCGCGGTGAGGGCCGCCCTCCACATATGTAGGGTCGCCTTAATCGTTGGTGAACGGCCACCTAAGTCCCTTACTGTAGTGGAGCTGGGAAGTTCTGCTTCCCACAAGGCTTCTCTTAAGGAGTTGCGGCCTAGTATATGTTTCTCAATCTGCACCCATTGTTTAGATTCATCTCCAATAGCCCATGATTTTGCCTGATCTAGGATTGCAGCCTGGTAGTAATGCTTCACCGACGGGCATCCCAACCCTCCCTGCGCTACGGGCAGACACAGAATGGTATGTTTGACCCTAGCGCGCTGACCTTTCCAAACAAAAGCATTAATAAGCCTCTGCAATCGGGAGAGGGTTCTGTGTGGGAAAATAATCGGAAGATTGCGAAAATAATATAACATTTTGGGTAGGACCATCATTTTAGCAGCCGCTATACGCCCCACCCATGAGATAGGGAGCTTAGCATAAGTGTCCAGATCTTTTGATACTGTGGAGAGAAGTACTCCACAGTTGGCTGTTAGGATATTGGTGAGAGGGTAGGTTAACAGGATACCCAAGTATGGGAGTTGGCCATTAGTCCACTGAAATGGGTATAGGGTACTCAGACTAGCTCGCATTTGGGCAGATATACCCATGCTTAAGACTAAGGATTTTGAAGCATTAACCTTATAAAAGCTAACGCGCCCAAACTCCTCCAGGATATCGGCTACAGCCCTCAACGATTGTACCGGAGATGCCAAGCTTAGGATCACGTCGTCGGCAAACAGACCGATCCGATGGTCCACTGTAGCAATTGGGATACCCTCAATGTTGTTATCCAAGCGAACAAGTTGAGCCAGGGGCTCCATTACCATAGTAAAAATCAGGGGCGATAATGGACACCCCTGGCGAGTGCCATTAGTGATCTTAAATTCCCTAGACAACACGCCAGAGGTGTAGACCCTCGCTGTGGGCAAGGTGTATAGAGCCATGATAGCCCTCAAGATCTCCCCCGTAAACCCAAAGGTTACCAACACTCTTTCCAGGTAACCCCAATGTACCCTGTCGAACGCCTTCTCCGCATCCAAGGTGAGGAGCAGAGAAGGCGTTCGACGGGCCTCAGCTACTGCTATAATATTCAAAAACCTCCTGGTGCCATCTAGGGATTGTCTACCTTTAGTGAAGCCCACCTGATCACGATGTATGATAGTAGGCAATATGTCCACAAGGCGCGTGGCCAAGATTTTAGAGTATAGCTTTATATCCGTGTTCAGCAAAGATATAGGGCGAAAATTAGCCGGCTTGTCTGGGGACTTACCAGGCTTGGGAATCGTTATGATCAATGCTTGGAGCATTTCTTTGGGGATGCGTCCTGTGGCCACAAATTCATTAAAGGTTCTAGACAAATAAGGGGCCACAAGCTTTCCATACCGTTTAAAAATTTCACTTGGTAGGCCATCTGGGCCAGGCGCCTTGTTGGACTTCGTATGTTTAAGAACCATCAACACCTCCTGATCTGTGATAGGGCGGACCAAGGTTTCTAGCTGTAAGGGCGAGATGCTGGGCAGCTTACATTTGTTCAAAAACTCCGTTATGTGGGCGTTAGTGGGCTGTACCGTGGCGCTATTATTTTGCAAATTGTATAAGTCCTCATAATAGTGTGCTAGTTCATTCGCTATACCCTCAGGGTCTACTATACGAGTGTCATCGGATTTAGTGATAAAGGGTATTCGTGCTTTCGCGCTTCTGTGCTTCAACAATCTGGCTAAGAATGAGCCCGCCTTGTTGCTTTGAGAGTAATATGACATTTTCAATCTCTTAAGGGCCAGCTCATACCTATACAGATTTAACTCATGTAGTCTATTAGTCAGCATGGAGATTCTATGAGTGGTGTCCAAGGAGTGGACCCTCTTATTCCTTCTATGCAGTTCTGCTAATGTAGATTGTATCTGAAGCATCTCGCTGGTCCTTGCCCTTTTCTCATGCGACGTCTGCTTTATGAGATGCCCCCTTGCTACCGCTTTAAAGGCACACCATAAAGTTGTGTCGCTAACTAGGGTGTTGTCATTGTGGGCAAAGTATTCCTGAAACTCTATCAGAGTAGCCGGAGCATACTTAGGATGGTGCAGTATGTAGTTCTGTAATCTCCAGGGGGTATTGCGTGAGGTAGAAAAATGTTCCTGCACTACTATGGATATAGGCGAGTGGTCGGACCAACTAATGGTCCCAATTTTGGAAGACAAGATCCGAGAAATAAGGAACCTGTCCACCAAAAAATAGTCTAATCTCGTGTAGATTTTATGTGCATGTGAGTAATATGAATAATCAGATTCGCCCGGATGTTGTATCCGCCAAATATCATAAAGTGCATTGTTATGAATCGTAAGTGTAAATGGAGACATAGATGTCCGCTGGGATGGGGCAGTGGAGTCAACATCCGGCCACAGCACTTTGTTGTAGTCCCCTACAACTATGAGAGACCCCTTCTTGATTGAGTTCAATACTCTCAAGAAGTGTCTCAGAAACTTATGCTGCTTAGTGTTGGGACCGTATATTGATGCCAACGTGTACTGGGAGTCATTTATGGTGCACACTAAGATCACAAAACGGCCCTTGCTATCAGTGTTCTCCTGATGCAGGGTAAAGGCTATGGTGTCTTTAATTAGTATAGAGACCCCTCCTTTTTTCTGTATTGCAGGTGCCGAGAAAATGTGTGGGAATTTTTTGTGTTTCAATCTAAATATGTCATCACCATTCAGGTGCGTCTCCTGAGCACAAAATATGTCTGATTTAGAGGTAAGCGCCTCCTTCCAAACCATTGATCGCTTGTATGGGGAATTGAGCCCCTTAACGTTCATGGATGTTATTGTGAATACCATAATAACGGTTTGAAAGAAGTGCTTAGTCCAACATCCAACATCTCATACCTGAGCACACTTACATCTAAGAGGCGCTCGAGAAAACATAAAAGTGACGGTGCAAGGACATGACAGAATATGTACAGGGACATGCATACAAACTGAGAAAAACAAAACAAAAAACAAAACCAACAGAAGAATACAAGTTTGTGTCTAGCAGGTATAACACCTGCTCGTAGGGGATCGGGTGCAATCACCAGATTTGCGTGTGCCATCATCGGCTTCGCTGGAGGCTGCACACTAGCCAAGAGCACAGGTAGGATAAGAATAGATCCAAAAAGAAAAACCTAAGAAATGATCCATCAGCACCAGGAGGTGACAACGGTCATGGAAGCACTAAGTTAGTTGGTACGCCGTTTGTTGCGTGATACCGTGGCCCATTCCGCCGGAACAGCCGGTGAGCCGGTCCTCTTGGCCGAGGAAGGTCGAGGGGAAGGAGGTTGTAGTTGCCACTCCTCACATAACTTCAGGGCCACTTCAGGCGTGTTAGCCACCACCATTTGCCCATTCTTTACAATGAGGAGCTTCACCGGAAAACCCCACCGGTATTGGACTGCATTGGCGCGGAGAGTGGCTGTGCTAGCACCAAAGGCACGTCTGCGGGCCAGCGTGACTGCGGATAAATCCGCATAAACGGAAATATTACGGAACCTTTCTGGGAGGGAAGGTGCATTCCTCATCACATACATCAGCTCCTCCTTAACGTGGAAGAAGTGGATCCGCATAATAATATCCCTCGGTAGTTCAGGAGCAAGTCCCCTCGGCTTCGGGAGACGGTGGACCCTATCCACTATCAGGTCTGTTTGAGAGGCCCGCGGTAGCAGACAGGAGAGGAAATCCACCACGAACTCCTGTAGCATATCAGGTCTGACCGCTTCTGGGACCCCCCTAAGGCGGACATTGTTCCGGCGCGACCGGTCCTCAATGTCCGCCATTTTGAGCTTTATTGCTTCTATGTCCGCTTCCATCTCAGTGGTTATGTCCACATGGTCATTGTGGGCTTCAGTGAGCTCCGCCATTTTAGTCTCTATATGGGACGTGCGGTCGCTAAGACCCACCATGTCTGATTGTATGTTATCTATGAGTTTTTGAATGGTGGACTGAAAGGACATCTTCAGATCGGATAGCAGTATACGCATGGTAGCCTCTGATATGGGTGCATTACCCTGCACAGTGTTCGATCGCCCTTCCATAACATCAGCCATGGCATGCATGGGCTGTGTTTTCCAGGACAAAGGTGTAGGTGGCAGAGAGGGAGCGTCCATATCTAAGAGATTAGCAGTGGTAATGTTAGGCAGTTCCGCCAGCGACATCTGGAGTTGTAATGGCGAACCTCCCATGTCTCCGTCATGCTGGGAAGACTGTGAGGCGCTGCTGACAGGCGATGCCGCAAGTGCCAGGAGCGGTGCGGGGCTACCAAGGCTGTCGCCTACCTCTCTGGGTTTGCCGTGATCCACCGCGGCCTTGCTCGAGGTTGTAGGCGATGATGAACGGGCCCGGGAGGAAGCGCCATGGCTTTGCTTCCTCTGGCGGTCGGCGCCATCTTGGGACTTTTCTGCAGCGCTGAAAAAACGGGCCAGCTTCAGCGCTGCGGGCTTCTTCTTCCCTCTAGCCATACCAAAGCAGTAGGATAATCAGTCAGGAACAAATCTGTGCAATTTGGCCAAGTGTGCCCGCCGCTAAGTGCCGCTTTTGCCGATAGCAGGCAGGAGCTCAGGTCTCACACGTCTTCTCCCATGCAGCTCAGGCCACGCCCCCCGACCTAGTAACTAATTAATGTGATACGACTTTTTTTTTTTTAGAAGCGGAGAATTTCAAAGTTTGTAAAGTGCAAATTTTTCATGATATTTTTATGTTTTTCACAAAAAAACACAAAAGATCGTGACCAAATTTTGCCACTAATATAAAGTACCATATGTTACAAAAAAACTATCTCAGAATCGCTAGCATATGTTAAAGCATCACTGAGCTATAAGCGCATAAAGTGAGACAGGTCAGATTTTGAAAAATGAGCCTGGTCATTAAGGCTCAAATAGGCTTGGTCGCTAAGCGGTTAAACCCCCGCAGCGCGTGGCTGCATGTGAGGCTTCCGGCTTCTGTTGGTCCCTATGAGTCAATCAGTGATGCCATGCACTGATTGGCTGATGGTGACCGATGGGACCCGAGAACCTCACATGCAGCCGTGGCGCCGAGTAGGTAATTTATGCTCCGGGGGGGGGGGGGGGGGGAGGGGGGGGGTTTAAAGGGGCCGGCTTACATACTCGCAGAGGAATGAAAATTCTGCTGCTGGTATGTAACCCCATTTAGCTTCACACTACATGGATTCGCAGCGGATTCCGCTGCAAACTGGCAGTGTGAAATTCGCTGCACATCCGGTCCTAACTCTGGCTGAGGCAAATCCCCTGTACATTGCTGGGGAGACAAGCTGGAGACAAGCTCTGGAGATTCTCCTATTCATTTCTATGGGGCAGTCTTCCCCATCCCCCTCCCTTCCTGTACATCTGGCAAGGACGGGACCTTCGCTCTAACCTTCCCGGGCACCCTATGTATCTGCCTGCCAAATTTGGTGTCAAACGGTTCAGGCATTCGGAAGTCTATAGAGGACAGACGGATGGATAGACATTTATTTTTATTTTATAGACTAGAAAATTTACCCGGCGCTGCCCGGGTATAAAGTGTCAGTGTGTTAATTAGATTTATTCTAAGGTGCCCAGGAGGCCAATCTATGTCCTTGTTTTTTTTGTTTAAGGGGAAATTGCCAGAAGCCCTATATGCCCCTATATACCTGACAGTTCTGCACTGTTTATGTAAATTGTAGCTTATGCACATTAGAAATAAACTAAAAACTTCAAACATCCGTCCTGTATACTTGTAGTGTATAGTTGGGGGGTGGAGGGGCTGTATACCTGTATTGTATAGTTAAGGGGGGTACTGTATACCTGTAGTGTGTAGTTGGGGGGGGCTGTATACCTGTAGTGTATAGTTGAGGGAGGTCCTGTATACCAGTAGTGTAAAATTGGGGGGGGGCTGTATACCTGTACTGTATAGTTGGGGGTCCTGTATACCTATAATATATAGTTGGTGAAGGTGCTGTATACCTGTAATGTTTAGTTGGTGGTGGTCTTCTATACCTGTAGTTTATAGTTTGAGGGTCCTGGATACTTGTAGTGTATAGTTGGTGGAGGTCTTGTATACCTGTAGTATATAGTTCGGGGGTCCTGTATACCTGTAGTGTATAGTTTGGGGGTCCTGTGTACCTGTAGTTTATACTTGGTAGAGGTCTTGTATACCTGTAGTGTAAAGTTTGGGGGTCCTGTATACCTATAGTATAAAGTTGGTGGAGGTGCTGTATACCTGTAGTGTATAGTTGGTGGAGGTCTTGTATACCTGTAGTATATAGTTCGGGGGTCCTGTATACCTGTAGTGTATAGTTTGGGGGTCCTGTGTACCTGTAGTTTATACTTGGTAGAGGTCTTGTATACCTGTAGTGTAAAGTTTGGGGGTCCTGTATACCTATAGTATAAAGTTGGTGGAGGTGCTGTATACCTGTAGTGTATAGTTTAGGGTCCTATATACCTGTAGTATATAGTTGATGGAGGTCCTGTATACCTGTAGTGTACAGTTTGGAATCCTTTAAACCTGTAGTATAGAGTCGGTGGGGGTGCTGTATACCTGTAGTATATAGTTGATGGAGGTCCTGTATACATGTAGTGTATAGTTTTGGGGTCCTGTATACCTGTAGTGTATAGTTGGTGGAGGTCCTGTATACCTATAAAGTATAGTTTTGGGGTCCTGTATACCTGTAGTGTAAAGTTTGGGGTCCTGTATACCTGTAGTATATAGTTGGTGGAGGTTCTGTATACCTGTAGTGTATAGTTTGGGGTCCTGTATACCTGTAGTATAGAGTTGTTGGAGGTGCTGTATACCTGTAGTATAGAGTTGGTGGAGATCTTGTATACCTGAAGTATATAGTTCGGGGGTCATGTATACCTGTAGTGTATAGTTTGAGGGTCCTGTATACCTGTAGTATATAGTTGGTGGAGTTCCTGTATACCTGTAGTGTATAGTTTTGGGGTCCTGTATACCTGTAGTGTATAGTTTGGGGTCCTGTATACCTGTAGTATAGAGTTGGTGGGGGTGCTGTATACCTGTAGTGTATAGTTTGATGTCCTGTATACCTGTAGTATATAGTTGATGGAGGTCCTGTATACCTGTAGTGTATACTTTTGGGGTCCTGTATACCTGTAGTGTATAGTTGACGGAGGTCTTGTATACCTGTAGTGTATACTTTTGGGGTCCTGTATACCTGTAGTATATAGTTGATGGAGGTCCTGTATACCTGTAGTGTATAGTTTTGGGGTCCTGTATACCTGTAGTGTATAGTTGGTGGAGGTCCTGTATACCTGTAGTGTATAGTTTTGGGGTCCTGTATACCTGTAGTATATACACTCACCGGCCACTTTATAAGGTACACCATGCTAGTAACGGGTTGGACCCCCTTTTGCCTTCAGAACTGCCTCAATTCTTCGTGGCATAGATTCAACAAGGTGCTGGAAGCATTCCTCAGATTTTGGTCCATATTGACATGATGGCATCACACAGTTGCCGCAGATTTGTCGGCTGCACATCCATGATGCGAATCTCCCGTTCCACCACATCCCAAAGATGCTCTATTGGATTGAGATCTGGTGACTGTGGAGGCCATTTGAGTACAGTGAACTCATTGTCATGTTCAAGAAACCAGTCTGAGATTATTCTAGCTTTATGACATGGCGCATTATCCTGCTGAAAGTAGCCATCAGATGTTGGGTACCTTGTGGTCATAAAGGGATGGACATGGTCAGCAACAATACTCAGGTAGGCTGTGGCGTTGCAACGATGCTTAATTGGTACCAAGGGGCCCAAAGAGTGCCAAGAAAATATTCCCCACACCATGACACCACCACCACCAGCCTGAAGCGTTGATACAAGGCAGGATGGATCCATGCTTTCATGTTGTCAACGCCAAATTCTGACCCTACCATCCGAAGGTCGCAGCAGAAATTGAGACTCATCAAACCAGGCAACGTTTTTCCAATCTTCTACTGTCCAATTTCGATGAGCTTATGCAAATTGTAGCCTCAGTTTCCTGTTCTTAGCTGAAAGGAGTGGCACCCGGTGTGGTCTTCTGCTGCTGTAGCCCATCTGCCTCAAAGTTGGACGTACTGTGCGTTCAGAGATGCACTTCTGCCTACCTTGGTTGTAACGGTTGGCTATTTGAGTCACTGTTGCCTTTCTATCAGCTCGAACCAGTCTGCCCATTCTCCTCTGACCTCTGGCATCAACAAGACATTTCCGCCCATAGAACTGCCGCTCACTGGATGTTTTTTCTTTTTCGGACCATTCTCTGTAAACCCTAGAGATGGTTGTGCGTGAAAATCCCAGTAGATCAGCAGTTTCTGAAATACTCAGACCAGCCCTTCTGGCACCAACAACCATGCCACGTTCAAAGGCACTCAAATCACCTTTCTTCCCCATACTGATGCTCGGTTTGAACTGCAGGAGATTGTCTTGACCATGTCTACATGCCTAAATGCACTGAGTTGCCGCCATGTGATTGGCTGATTAGAAATTAAGTGGTAACGTGCAGTTGGACAGGTGTACCTAATAAAGTGGCCGGTGAGTGTAGTTGATGGAGGTCCTGTATACCTGTAGTGTAGTTTGGAATCCTTTAAACCTGTAGTATAGAGTCGGTGGGGGTGCTGTATACCTGTAGTATATAGTTGATGGAGGTCCTGTATACCTGTAGTGTATTTTTGGGGTCCTGTATACCTGTTGTGTATAGTTGGTGGAGGTCCTGTATACCTATAGTGTATAGTTTTGGGGTCCTGTATACCTGTAGTGTAAAGTTTGGGGTCCTGTATACCTGTAGTATATAGTTGGTGGAGGTCCTGTATACCTGTAGTGTATAGTTTTAGGGTCCTGTATACCTGTAGTGTATAGTTTGGGGTCCTGTATACCTGTAGTATAGAGTTGGTGGAGGTGCTGTATACCTGTAGTATAGAGTTGGTGGAGATTTTGTATACCTGAAGTTTATAATTCGGGGGTCCTGTATACCTGTAGTATTCAGTTGGTGGAGTTCCTGTATACCTGTAGTGTATAGTTTTGGGGTCCTGTATACCTGTAGTGTATAGTTTGGGGTCCTGTATACCTGTAGTATAGAGTTGGTGGGGGTGCTGTATACCTGTAGTGTATAGTTTTGGGTTCCTGTATACCTGTAGTGTATAGTTTGGTGTCCTGTATACCTGTAGTATATAGTTGATGGAGGTCCTGTATACCTGTAGTGTATACTTTTGGGGTCCTGTATACCTGTACTGTATAGTTGGTGGAGGTCTTTTGGGGTCCTGTATACCTGTAGTGTATAGTTGGTGGAGGTCCTGTATACCTGTAGTGTATACTTTTAGGGTCCTGTATACCTGTAGTGTTCTGTAGTATATACTTCGGGGGTCCTGTATACCTGTAGTGTATAGTTTGGGGTCCTGTATACCTGTAGTATATAGTCGGTGGAGGTCCTGTATACCTGTAGTGTATAGTTTTAGGGTCCTGTATACCTGTAGTGTATAGTTTGGGGTCCTGTTTACCTGTAGTATTGAGTTGGTGGGGGTCCTGTATACCTGTAGTAGAGAGTTGGTGGAGGTCCTGTATACCTGTAGTGTATAGTTTGGGGTCCTGTATACCTGTAGTGTCCTGTATACCTGCAGGGTCGTATTTACTATCAGGCACTCGTGGTCTGCCTAGGGCAGCACCTTGCATGGGGGCAGCACCAGGGAGCAGGGGGAAGAAAACAACTTTTTAATTTTTTTTTTTTTTTTCTAGTCTTCCACCTCCTGTTCAGACTTGCCAGAAAATCTAGTGTCTTTTCGAAAGGGGGTATGGTAGTATTGGTCAGGTCTGGTGTGGCAGTGTTATCCAGTCACGGTATGGTGGTATTGGTCAGGTCTGGTATGGCAGTGTCATCCAGTCACAGTGTGTCGGTATTGGTCAGGTCTGGTATGGCGGTGTTATCCAGTCACAGTATCGCGGTATTGGTCAGGTCTGGCGTGGCGGTGTTATCCAGTCACAGTATGGCGGTATTGGTCAGGTCTGGTGTGGCAGTGTTATCCAGTCACAGTGTGGCGGTATTGGTCAGGTGTGTTATGGCAGTGTTATCCAGTCACAGTGCGGCGGTATTGGTCAGGTCTGGTATGGCAGTGTTAACAAGTCACAGTGTGGCGGTATTGGTCAGGTCTGATATGGTGGTGTTAAATGTGACCTCTAGAGCTATTAACTACCAATCTATCATGATGCTAATTGGTGAGTGAAGATGGGGTGTCCTCAGGTTTAGTGCTTAGGGCAGCAGCAGCTGGTAATACTGCCCTGTATACATGTACTGTATAGATGGAGTAGGGGGTCTACCAGTTATTTCTGTGGATGTTGTGAGGCAGCTGACCCTAGCAACCACAGCTCCCTGTGAAAATGAAAGTAGTAATCCTATTGGTTGCTAAGGCTCCAAACTGCCATTTACTGCTGGGCAGAGCTGCAGCTAATTATATCACCTGTGTGTGCAGTGTGGAGATTTTCCCATTCATTTCTATAGGGCGGTCTTCCGCATTCCCCTCCTCTCCTGTACATCTGGCAAGGACGGGACCTTCGCTCTAACTTTCCCGGGCACCCAATGTATCTGTGGGCCAAATTTGGGGTCAAACGGTTCCAGGCGTTTGGAAGTCTATATGGGACAGATAGACAGACAGACAGAATTTCATTTTTATGATATAGATTTACCACATGTCTACATGTCAGCTGTTTTTGTCCATGCTTCTTTATACAGTAGATATGCAAGCTCCAGTAGACTATGTACAAGAAAATGCTTATTTTATCATTCCAGTATTTATTGATTTGTTTTTCTAATGTTTTTGTAGAACAATTTGCCCAGATTTTTTTGTTGGACAAGAGGCTTGGAATCCTTCAAACGACTGGAATACCTTCAATGATTGGTTACAGACTCGTCAAGCAACAAAAGTTGACCGGTACTAAGTGAATAAGGATATAGCTTTCTTTCTAAGGGCCCTATTACACCAACAGATTATCTGACAGATTTTTTTGAGCCAAAGCCAGGAATGGACTATAAACAGAGAATAGGCAACAAAAGGAAAGACTGAGGTTTCTGCTCTTTTCAAATCCATTCTTGGCTTTGGCTTAAAAAAATCTGTCAGATAATCTGTTGGTGTAATAGGGCCCTTACGGTCCGTTTACACAGAGGGATTTATCTGACAGATTTTTGAAGCCAAAGGCAGTAACAGACTATAACCAGGGAATAGATCATACAGGAAATGCATATTTTTCCTCTTTTCAAATCCATTCCTGGCTTTGGCTTCCAAAATCTGTCAGATAAACCTGTCTGTGTCAACACACCATAAAGCAAAATCTTGTAGCACTCCAAAGATCCGTGATTGTGGCTTGCAGATGTGCTTCCCGCAAACATAGACCATTCACTTGCAAAAAGGATTTAGTGTATGGAGCCTGAACCGTGTCATTTATGGTTGTGTGCACTGGCCCAAAGACTTTAATGTGTCCTATACAGTCTGTACATTTGGATTCAAAATTGTGGACTGCAAATTAAGTATGCAGGGATGAGGCCTCAGGATCTTTCTTAAAGGGCAACTCCGGACAAAAACAAAATTAGACAAGCAAAGCAAAGTTAGACAGATTCCTAATATACACCAGTTATGGAAAATGCACATATATTGCTATTTCCTTCAATTTAGGCAGGCTTCAATTTCTCTTTAAAAAACTCCAGGGAGCGCAGTATATGTAGACTTATTTTACATATGTTATATATCATTTATTTATTACATGTAAAAAATAACAGGGCCATTCCTGCGCTTTCTGCACAAAATTCAGCTACACAGTGTCTTGAGCAGCCCCCCCCCCCCCCCAAGTCGCCCCACACCCTGATAGGAGCCTGTAGTGCTATGCACTAGCTTCCAGAACACCCCTGGCCGCCCAATCGCATAAGAAGTACCAGCCCCATCCTGTGCAGCTGGCTGAATGCTCCTCTATGGAGAGGCAGCGGTGACTGCGATAGAGAAGTGTTCACCCCACTGTACGGGACGGGGCTGGTACTCCCCCTGCAGTATTTGAGATCAGCCCCGTCCTGTGCAGCGGGGTGAACGCTTCTCTATCATGGTCCCCGCTGCTTCTCTCCCTCCAAACCTGATCAATTACTGCAGCGGGAGAGAGGCAGCAGGGACTGCGACTGAGGAGTGTTTAGCCCGCTGCACAGGACTGGGCTGTTTGGGTAGCTGAATTTTGTGCAGGAATGGCCCTGTTATTTTTTACATCTAATATATATATACTACACCCCTGCTGGACCCTGTAGGTACATACACTGGGGTTGAGACGTCACATTTTTTTTTAGAGAAATTGAAGCCTATCTGAACTACTAAATTGAGGATAATAGTACTATATGTGCATTTCCCATAATTAGTGTATATTAGGAATTTGTCTAACTTTGCTTATAAAATAACAAATTAAAAAATAGATGTTGGCCAGAGTTCTCCTTTAAGGCCTCATCCTGATGTTTCAATGAGACGTTGTTATTGTTGTAATTTATCTATGTATCTATCTTTATAATTTATATACAATCAAAATTATTCAATCATCATTGCAAATCATTCTGTCTGAATACCATACTTTGTTTACATAGCTTTTCTTTATATTTTACTGTTTTTACAAATAAATATTAAAGGGGTAGTGCGGCGCTAAACAATTATTCACTAAATAACACACATTACAAAGTTATACAACTTTGTAATGTATGTTATGTCAGTGAATGGCCCCCTTCCCCGTGTTTCCCCCCCAACCCACGCTAGACCCGGAAGTGTGGTGTTCTATACTCACCTGATCCGTGTCAACCCCCCTCCGCCATCTTGTGACAATGATGTAATCTTATAGAGCACTACATTTCCGGATCTAGCGTGGGTGGGGGGGGAAACACGGGAAAGGGGGCCATTCACCAACATAACATACATTACAAAGTTGTATAACTTTGTAATGTGTGTTATTTAGTGAATAATTAGTGTGTTATTGTGAATTTTTTTCAAATTTTTCCATCAAGCTGTTTGGGGCCTCATTTTTTGCACCATGATTTACAGTTTTTATTGGTATTGTTGTAGATTGGGATTTTTTTCTGATACATATTGTTTCTGGAAACAATATTGTTATATTATAAATGTATATTTTTATTTTTACACTTTTTAAGTCCCCCTAGAGGACTAAAGTAACCATCAGATTGCTTATACCAGTCCATGCTATGCCATTGCATAGCATTCAGCAGTGACATCGGCGCTCTGCTACCAGAGTGTGCCTAAGGGCAGGCTCTAGGAGCAAATTGTCAACTGGACAGCATGGAGGTAAGCAAAACCCTGTAATTTTCCACCATTAGGCTATGTTCACATAATGTATGTTTTGTATAAATCACGGCCGTTTTTACAGTTTGCAACAACGCCCGTGATTTATACAAAACATATATTGCATTTCAATGAATGGAATCCTGTTCAAAGCGTATACATATAGTATACGCTGCGACCGGGATTCCATCTGGCCACACGAAAAACTGACATGTCAGTTTTCTGCAGCGCTATTCATTGACATGTCAGTTTTCTGCAGAGCTATTCATTGACTTGTCAGTTTTCTGCAGCCGCTATTCATTGACATGTCAGTTTTCTGCAGCCGCTATTCATTGAATAGCTGCCGCAGCAGACGTGTCAGTTCACACAATGGTGCAGCCGCATCCGAATTTACCAGAAATGAAGATCATCAGGCCGGTACTGCAGTACCAGCCTGGATGATCTTCAGTAACACCGGCCGTTCTGTGACCTGGCCAGGTCACAGAACGGCCGGTGTTATACCTTGCGTGAACCCGGCCTTATTCTGCACTTACTATCCCATAATGACAAAGTGAAAACCGAATTTTAGAAATCTTTCCTAATTTATTAATATTGAAAAATAAAAAGATTGTATTGATATAAGTCTTCAGACCTTTGGCAGTGATTACCTTGCCCAGTCTATTAGGGTATGATGCAACAGGGTTTGCAGTCTCCCATCAGCAACCTTGTGGACCTGCCATGTAGAGAAGCTTGTGAGGCCCAGTCAAGTATTCCACTACCTTATCTGCTATCTTTGTCAGCCCTCTAGAGTTTGATTGGAGTGGCAGTGTGCATACACGACTACTGCTTTATTCAAACAAGGGTATGCAGGACTCCTGTTCTTGTGGGTACCAGCAGTTAGACCCCCACCAAGCACTTATCACCTATTATATAGATTCCTCAGGCGTCTTTCTCATTTTTTTCTCCCTCTAAGTAACTGAATCCGCCAGATTTTATCCACGCAAATTCCGTAGTATGAACTCGCTCTAATAGAGAATGTTTGGAGTGGCAGCACACATGCATGTACAGGAACTCAATTTGGATGGGAGACACACGTCCAAATGGCTCACTATTTTCTACTACACTTTTGTCCCCAGGTCTGAAGCACTGAGGGCACTGTTTATTTGTTTTTGTTTGATGCACGGATGTCCGGGTCAAATTAGTGCAATGTTCCCCTCGCCTTCTAAGAGCCATAGCGGTTTTATTTTTCCACCTACAGGGCTGGTTGGGGTGTCCATGTACCATGATCTCTTGTTTTTATTGGTATCATATTGGTGTAAGGGAAAAATTTTGATAGCTTTTTATTATTTTTTCTATTATATCATTTAAAAAAATCAGCAATCCCAGTGTTTTTTCCATTTACGCCATTCATTGGGAACAATAATGTTATATTTTAATAGATCGAATGTTTCCACACACTACGATATATAATGGGGGAGATTTATAAAAGGGTGTAAATATACACCTGGTGTAAACTGCCCACAGCAACCAATCACAGCTCAGCTTTCAGGTCTGGTAGGATAAAAGAGGAGCTGTGATTGGTTGCTGTGGGCAGTTTACACCAGGTGTATATTTACACCTTTTCATATATCTCCCCCATTATGTTTATTTATTTTACATATTTAGATATTTATAATGGCAAGGGGGTATATTAAACTTTTATTGTGGGGGAAGTTATATAAGGGTTTTTTCAAAAACTTTTAAAAACTTTTTTTTATTACACATTTTTTAAAACACTTTTATTTTACTGTAAAACATGCAATCATTAGATTGCATACACTGAAATATGATGTGCCATTCCATAGCATAGATCAGTGTTATCGGCGATCTACGCATAGAGCCTGACTGAGAGGGCTGCGGGGGTCCGGATTAGTCAGTGACAGGTGCATAGTGACTTATAGGTTGTTGTTGTTTTTTGTTTTTTTTGTGAAAATGACAATTTGGAAAAAGAAAACATCATTTTCACAATTAACACAGAAAGATTTATCTACAGATTTTTGAAGCCAAAGCCAGGAACAGACTATAAACAGAGAGCAGATCATAAAGCAAAGACCGAGTTTTCTTCTCTTTTCAAATCCATTCCTGGCCTTGGCTTCAAAAATATGTCAGATAAATCTGTCTGTATATATATATATATATATATATATATATATATATATATATATATAGTAGTTGTCTTGCTATATATCCTGTCTGGATGAATTATAAATATTTTAAATATTATTATTATTATTCCTTTTATTTATTTGTTACAGGGAGGCTGAAGTTGTTTTCAACTATCTTAAAAAAGAATGTCATGTGACAAAAATTGGAGTTGTTGGATTTTGCTGGGGTGGTATTGTCACTCATCATCTAATGTTAAAGTATCCTGAGCTAAAAGCTGGGGTTTCTTTTTATGGTAAGTGTCATGCTTGATTGTACATACTGTTTAATGTTAGAAATAGGTGAAGGCAAGCCAATAACAAACGGTGTTGGTAAGTAGAACGCAATGGGGGACATTCGTCCCTTCTCCATGGCGTATGCCAGCCGTTTCCCCCACCTGCCAGTTGGGCGGGGTTGCAGGTGTAGATTTCTGCGCCCACCATACGCAGGCAGGCATGCGCCTCTTTGTGAATCCGGCGGAATAATTGGTAAGGAGCAATTTCATCTTTTGCCATCAGCAAATCAAGCACGCAGACACTATGGACACAGGCGAGAAATCTGTCAGTATCTCTTAGTGCAATCAGTACCATACACAGGCCGATTTTGCTACTAAAAGGATAACTATTTGTACCATGGAAAGGTTAATCATTTGTGCACACATGGTCCTATCAAGACCCTTACAGTAATCCAGTGTGGGAACAATTAAACCCAATGCCATTGCACTTACATTTATGTTTACATTTATGTTTTCTTACTGGGTCTATTCCACGGCGCCGATTATCGTTAAACAAGGGCTGCAAGGACATTGTTACCGATGGTGCAGGGCTCCTCTTCTCCTGCTTCTCTCGGGTCCCGCGCATTCCTCCAGCTTCAGGGCGGCCTGTATCAGCTGACAAGCCACTCAGCCAATCACTGGTCGGGACTGCCGCGGCACAGGTCGCCCTGACGCTGGAGGAACACGCGGGACCCGGGAAGAAGCAGGAGAAGAGAAGACCTGCACCATGAATAGGTAATGTATATCGTCAGTCACCGGCTGCACACTGCTATTCCACGTAGCGGTACGCAGTCGGTGCCTGACAAATATAGGCCTATATCAACGATCATCCGATGACAACGATCATTGGCTAATTGCTGTCTCTAGTCCACGGAGCGATAATCGGCCGAATCGATTATCGATCCGTAGACTAGAGACTCCGTGGAATAGGGGCTTAACACTTCATGGCAACTGTTTACCCTATCAGTATAGTAGTTGGGGAATGCAGTATACATTACAAGGCAATAACTTAAAAAAAGAATTTAGAATTTGACTCACAGACCACTGTAGAGGACCCTTATTCACAAAACTAGAAACAGCGCATACATAGTTAAGGCTGAGGCCAAATAAAACTAGGCACTGCATGGTCCTAGTGCAACATTACGGGGGCACACCTCCTTATTCATATATTCTAAGGATTGCATAAAATAAATCTTTCAAGCAGACTTCTTCTAAATGACCATTTTTTTCTGTGTACGTTATTATATAGGTTTTTACAGTTGAGGAAATAATAGACTTTATTAGGCTGTGCCTTTGCCATGTGCCTGCAGAAATCCATCTTACCCTGATGTATGTCATCATCAATTCATGCAATATTCTCCTGATTGTGCAAAGAAAAGGAGAAGAAGAGTTTGGAGGCAGGACAAAGGGGTGTGGCTGCAATCCAGACACAGGCTGTGGCCAGTTCCCGATACCATAAATCAATTCAATGCATTGCATTGATCTTGCAGATCAGCAGATCCGTCACAGCAGGCATCGGGTTGACATGACAGCCAGTTGGCACCCAACAATTTAGGGATGGGCCCCTTTGTGGAGCAAATCATGTGGCATCATTATTAGGCGGTCTCGGCCAAGGGGGCAGGGAGAGATCAAGGGCCTCTGCTGAGAGAACCCCCTAACAGTGGCAGTAGAATACTGGTTGCTACTCAGTGAGACTGTAAAGAAGAGAAGACTACTTTGGGAATAAGAATATTACTTTTTCATATAATAAAAGGGTCAAGAAGGGTTTTCTGGGGCCTTTTATTGCAATAAAGATATTTTCAAAATTGTTGTGTTTTTTTTTTTTTTTTGCTTAGTAGTGGAAGTACAGTAGTCTAATAGCTGGCATCCATTACTAAGTCAAGGCTAAGCATTAGCCTGTAGAACAGCTAACACTAACCTCCTACTTTTTACTAACCTCATCCACAAGGGGTATCAAAAAGAGTCAGTTACCATCAGGCCTGGACCATCAGAAAATGACAAATTCCACACTGGGCGGCAGCAAGCTGGTGTTATTAAGCTAGCAACGGCCAAAATAAATGGCCCTTGCCACCCTTATAAAGTCAGACTGCTGATGGTTGGTACTAATCACAGTTAGGATCCTATTAAAATATAACCTTTATTAATTACTAGATATAAAAAATACTCACACCAAAATGTGCACAACAACAACCTCCACCATAATATTAACGGACCCGAAGTCCACACGCCTATAAATATTAAGTAGTAGCCTATATAGACGTCGGTCAACACATCAAATTCAGTTCCTAGACACTATATAAATAAATCTAAAAAAATGTCATGTGAACCATCTTACTAAAGTGCATACGTCCATACATGGGCTATCTACCAATAGGAGCAGATCCTTAAATACGGATAGGTGGTGGGAGTAACAGTCACTATAGCTCCCTATAGGTGCACCATACTATCCCTGCTCGCTCAGGGTGTAGCGGGGTGATCGCCCTAGAAAGGGCGGCCCCTGCCCCGTACTACCCCTAACGCCACTTACCCTATAGTATCCCTTCCTAGATACACTCCCGACACCAGTGTTTCGTAATGATACTCATCAGGGGGGTCATTCAGTATACGGATAGGGTGGGCAATATAACAAAACAACGTAATGTGGCTAAAGCAGTTGATCCAAATAAGTTAGGATCACTGCACTCACGTGGCCCAATGGCCTCAGGTAACGGGCGGCGATGAATGTGCGGCTCCTGTCCACCTTACAACAGTATGGAGATTCAAATACCTTGCGGTCCTACATGCATCCACTGCGTCACTTCCTACTTCCGGTCCTGTGGAACGCAAAATGCGCTCCAAGCCGTCACTTCCGGAATGCCGTCAGCTCAATAGTCATGTGACCGCTGTAACTAGGCGACCATACAAACAGTCGTTCTAAAGATATAACATATGGAGATTTAATGGAAAAGTAACCCACCGCGTGTTGCTGACACCGACTACCTTCTGAGCTAAACTATATACAGTAACTAATATTTACAACCCCACAGCGTACTCCATAGTATCAGGTGATATTTACATATTTACAGAAGTAACAGAACATAAAAGAAACCAAAAAGGAAACTAAAAGGGGAGGAGAGAGGGGGCGCGGTATATCAAACAGCAAGAGTCCCACAAAAGTACGGGATATTTGATCAGAGATAAACAATATATATTATATATACACATCAGCCAATTAGCTTATTATAAAAAATGGTTGGTTATGGAAAATAGGGGGGGACCCCATGCATTAGTTTAATAAATAAATAAATAAAAATGCATGGGGTCCCCCCTATTTTCCATAACCAGCTAGATACAAAACTAAGCAGTAACAGTCTGACAGGGTGGAATGGACCATTTATTTTGGCCGTTGTCAGCCTAATAATCCTTGATTGTCATTTTCTGATGCTCCAGTCTCTTCCCGATACCTCTTCCCGACTAAGGTTGTGGTTTCCAGGGTAATATCTGGGGGGTTAGTGTTAACTCTTCTATGGGATAATGCTAAGCCCTGGCTTAGTAATGGACACAATTTAGTATATGGCTTCTACTACTAAGCCAAAAATAAGTAAGCAAAAAAAGTTTAAAAAGATATTAAAATAAATTATTATATAGAAAAGTAAAAATCCGAAGTAGTCCGGTCTTCTTTATTTTACCCTGTTTTTTTAAAAAAAAATAAAGACACTATCACTAGCAAGCAGTAGCCTAGTGACACTATTAGGGGGTCTCAGCAGAGGAACCTGCCCTCCCCCACCTCTGCTGAGAGTAATGCCACAAATTACCACCATGGCCTTGCGCCCTTCCCCCCTCAAGAATACTGACCTGGTCCTCAGTCTTTGCTTGCCGCAGGAGGCGGGACTGCAGCCTGCTAAGATGGAGATGAGTGACGTCACTTATTGGGACATGTGGTGCCGCAGGTGGGACGTGGAGCCTGAGACCAGCGCGTAGAGATGGCGACCACTGTGCCCGTGTAGCTGTCTCCGGGTCAAACTTTATGTTGGCTTGTGTGTGTGTGTGAGGGGAGGGGGGAATGATTAGGCACTGTGCTTGGTTCTTGCCGGGTGCTGGGTGGTGACAGTACTGGCCCAGGCTGTGAGTTCTGGGGTGGGGGGCAAGTACTGGGACCCCTAGAGGTGTAGTGGGCTCCAGCACTTGCACAACTAAGCCGGGTTCTGACACTGGCCCTGAAGCCATTACATCGTAGGGCTACCAATCGTGCCCCTGAATCACCAGCTGTTGTCAAAATTGTTTAAATGTGGTGATCGCTATTGATAGTATGTATGGAAAGTGGACTCCAAACAGTAAGAAGAAAGCACTGTTAACTGCTAGTTTACTACGTAAGATTATGCCCCCTTTTACCCCTGCCCACTTGCTTAAAAGCATCATGGCCCTGCCTTTTTGACTCTTCACTTATGTATTATCTATCTTTATAATGCTTAAAAGGGTACTCCAGGCAAGGGCCTTTTTAAAATTATGCCCAGAGATGAGGTGTTAAAAATAATTGTCACGACTGGGGTAGTGGATTCCCTGTACCGTCACCAGCGATGGCATAAACTGCACCAGGGAGCGGAGTCTAAGGGGACGCTGGTTTTCACCAGAGCCCTCCGCAAGGCGGGATGGGCTTTCTTCGGCAGGCGACCCCCAGGTCGCTACCCCTGGCTTGATTTGCTGGTAACGGCAGGCAAGGTGAGCAGGAGCAGTAGGCAGATGGTGGTCTTAGGCGTAACCACAGGTGGCAGAGGCAATGGACAGGAACAACGGAACAGGGAGCTGGGCCAAAACACTAAGGGAAGCATGTAGAGGCTCCAACACGAGGGACAGGGCATGCTGGGATTTATAGGGAGTGATTATGTGCAAATACCAATTAGGGGCGGACTGGCCCTTTAAATCTGTGACAGCCGGCGCGGGCCCTGGGAGGCGGGGACTTGCGCGCTGGCCGGGACAGATGGAGACAGGAGCGGGGCGAGGTAAGGCGCCCCCGGGGGCCGAACTAGCCGCAGCGCCGGGTCCCTGCACACGGTCACCGGCGGCTGCCTGGGACGGAGGGGAGTTGCGGCCGCGGCCCGGAGCACAGGACACCACCGCAGCCCTAACAATAATAAAGTATACTCAACTCCCTGGCTCCTGTGGCGCCACTTGTATTTTACCTTCTCTGTCCCTCTGTGCATCAGCCCCAGGGACCTGTTGTTGTGATGTTGCAGGGCGGGACTGCAACATCACGACTAAAGGTCCTGGAAGCGGCCAGGACTGAGTGGGTGAGATACCGGCGACATCTTGGGAGCCAGGGAGGTAAGTGTGGTACATTATTTTTAAACACCACATATGTGCATATATCAAACAAGGCTCTTGCCCAGAGTACCCCTTTAAATAATTTAGTTGTTTAACCCCTTTGTGCTGCAGCTAGTTTTGGCCTTAATGACCAGGCTAATTTTTCAAAATCTGACCTGTCTCACTTTATGCTCTTATAGCTCAGTGATGCTTTAACGTATGCTAGCGATTCTGAGATTGTTTTTTCGTGACATATGGCACTTTATGTTAGTGGCAAAATTTGGTCACTACTTTGTGTGTTTTTTGTGAAAAACATCAAAATATCATGAAAAATTAAAAAAATTTGCATTTTATGAACTTTGAAATTCTCTGCTTCTAAAAAAAGAAAGTCGTAGCACATAAATTAGTTACTAAGTCACATTACCAATATGTCTTCTTTATTCTGGCATAATTTGGGAAACATATTTTACTTTTTTAGGGTGTTATGGGGCTTAGAAATTTATCAGCAAATTATCACATTTTCGTGAAACTGATTTTTTTAGGGACCAGTTCTTTTTTTAAATGGATTTAGAAGTCTGGTATCCTGAAAACCCCCATAAGTGACCCCATTTTGGAAACTACACACCTTAAAGAATTAATCTAGGGGTATAATGAGCATTTTAACCCTACAGGGGCTGGAGGAAAGTATTCACAATTAGGCAGTAAAAAAATTGAAAATTTAAATTTTCCAATAATATATACGTTTAGATTAAAGTTTCTCATTTTCAAAAGGAATATGAGACAAAAAGCACCCCAAAATTTGTAATGCAGGTTCTCTTGAGTACAACGGTACCCCATATGTGGGCGTAAACCACTGTATGGGCACACAGCAGGGCTCAGAAGGAAGGGAGCGCCAATTAGCTTTTCCAATGCAAATTTTGCTGAAGAAGTTTCTGAGCGCCAGGTGCGTTTGCAGAGCCCCTGTAGTGTCAGCAGAGAGAAAACCCCCCATAAGTCACCCCATTTTGGAAAGTACACCCCTCAAAGAATTCATCTTGGTGTGTGGTGACCATTTTGACCCCACAGGTATTACAGGAAAGTATTCAAAAGAAGACAGTAAAAATGAAAAACTCGAATTCTTCCAATAATATGTTCGTTTAGTTTGAAATTTCACGAGGAACAAGAGGAAAAAAGTACCCCAAAATTTGTAACGCAGGTTCTCCTGAGTACAATGGTACCCCATATGTGGGCATAAACCACTGCATGGGCACACAGGAGGGCTCAGAAGGGAAGGAGCGCCAATTAGCTTTTTCAATGCAGATTTTGCTGCAGAAGTTTCCGAGCGCCAGGTGCGTTTGCAGTGCCCCTGTAGTGCCAGCGGAGTAAAATCTCGCCATAAGTCACTCCATTTTGGAAAGTGCACCCCTCAAAGTATTCATCTTGGTGTGTGGTGACCATTTTGACCCCACAGGTATTAGAGGAAAGTATTCAAAAGTAGACAGTAAAAATGAAAAACTAAAATTTTTCCAATATTATGTTCTTTTAGTTTGAAATTTCTCAATTTCACGAGGAACAAGAGGAAAAAAGTACCACAAAATTTGTAACGCAGGTTCTCCTGAGTACAATGGTACCCCATATGTGGGCGTAAACCACTGTATGGGCACACAGGAGGGCTCAAAAGGGAAGGAGCGCCAATTAGCTTTTTCAATGCAGATTTTGCTGAAGAAGTTTCCGAGTGCCAGGTGCGTTTGCAGAGCCCCTGTAGTGTCCGCAGAGTAAAATCTCCCAATAAGTTACTCCATTTTGGAAAGTGCACCCCTCATAGAATTTATTTTGGGGTGTGGTGAGCATTTTGACCCCACAGGTATTTGAGGAAAGTATTCAAAAGTAGACAGTAAAAATGAAAAACTCAAATTTTTCCAATAATATGTTCCTTTAGTTTGAAATTTCTCAATTTCACGAGGAACAGGAGAGAAATGTCACCCCAATATATGTAAAGCAGGTTCTCCTGAGTAGAACGGTACCCCATATGTGGGCATAAACCACTGCATGGGCACACAGCCGGGCTCAGAAGGGAAGGAGCGCCAATTAGCATTTTCAGTGCAGATTTTTCTGAAGAAGTTTCTGAGCGCCAGGTGCGTTTGCTGAGCCCCTGTAGTGTCAGCAGAATAGATTCCCCCCAAAAGTCACCACATTTTGGAAAGAGCACCCCTCAAAGAATTCATCTTGGGGTGTGGTGACCATTTTTACCCCACAGGTATTAGAGGAAAGTATTCAAAATTGGCCAGTAAAAATGAAAAACTCGAATTTTTCCAATAATATGTTGGTTTAGTTTGAAATTTCTCAATTTGACGAGGAACAGGAGAGAAAACGCACCCCAAAATCTGTAACGCAGGTTCTCCTGAGTAAAACGGTACATCATATGTGGGCATAAACCACTGTATGGGCACACAGCAGGGCTCAGAAGGGAAGGAGCGCCAATTTACAGGAGCAAAACCGCAGCTAGTAATGGTTATTAGAATAGCGCAGTTATTAAAATAAAATAAAAAAAATGAGATTACAGGTAATGTGGGGTGGTTACGGGCAACCAGGGGTGGTTATGGGCAACCTGAGGTGGTTACAGGTAATCTGGGGTGATTACGGACAACATGGGGTGGTCACGGGCAACCTGCTGTGGTTACAGGCAACGTGGGGTGGTTACAGGCAACGCGGGGTGGTTACGGGCAACGTGTGGTGGTTATGGGCAACCTGTGGTGGTCACGGGCAACCTGCTGTGGTTACGGCAACGTGGGGTGGTTACAGGCAACGTGGGCTGGTTACAGGCAACGTGGGCTGGTTACAGGCAACGTGGGCTAGTTACAGGCAACGTGGGCTGGTTACGGGCAACCTGCTGTGCTCACAGACAATCTGGGATGGTTACGGGAAACGTGGGGTGGTTACGGGCATCCTGCAGTGCTTACAGACAATCTGGGGTGGATACGGGCAACGTGGGGTGGTTACGGGCAACCTGCAATGCTTACAGACAATCTGGGGTGGTTACAGGCAACGTGGGCTGGTTACGGGCAACCTGCAGTGCTTACAGACAATCTGGGGTGGATACGGGCAACGTGGGCTGGTTACGGGCAACCTGCTGTGCTTACAGACAATCTGGGGTGGTTACGGGCAACGTGGGGTTGTTACGGGCAATGTGGGGTGGTTACGGATAAACTGAAGTTCTTATAGGCAATCTGGGGTGGGTACCTGTAATCTGACATGGGCACCGCAATCTGGAGGGGGTCATTGGCAATTTGGGGTGGTCAGAGGCGACGTGTGGTGGTCAGAGGCGACGTGCGGTGGTCAGAGGCGACGTGTGGAGGTCAGAGGCGACGTGTGGAGGTCAGAGGCGACGTGCGGTGGTCAGAGGCATCGTGGCGTGGTCAGAGGCATCGTGGCGTGGTCAGAGGCAACGCGCGGTGGTTACGTGCAATCTGGGGGGGTTACATGTAATCTGGCATGATTACGGGGAACCTGGGGGGGTTATGTGCAACCTGGAAGGGTTACAGACAATCTGGGATTGTTACTGATAAACTGAAGTGCTTATAGGTAATCTGGGGTGGGTACATGTAATTTGGGGTGGTTACGGGCAATCTGGAGGGGGTCACTGGCAATTTGCGGTGGTTACGGGCAACGTGCGGTGGTTACGGGCAATCTGGAGGGGGTCACTGGCAATTTGCGGTGGTTACGGGCAACGTGCGGTGGTTACGGGCAACGTGCGGTGGTTACGGGCAACGTGCGGTGGTTACGGGCAACGTGCGGTGGTTACGGGTAATCTGGGGAGGGGTTAGGGGTAATTTGGGAGTAAACTGCAATTATTACTATAATAAAAAGTGTGTGTTTTATTTTTTTGTATGTTTGTCACTTTTTGTACTTTACATATTCATTTTCACTGTATTACTATGATTACTGTGATATTTTCTATCACAGTAATCATAGTTCAGTGACAGAGACCAAATTGGTCTCTGTCACTTTAAATTTTCAGAGCTTGGCTGGTTGTGAAGCGCATGCGCACTTCATAACCAGCCAGGACGTCGAGGAGGAAGGAGCTCCGTGGATCCGGTGAGTAAATGGGGAAGGGGGGGTGACTGGGGGACGGGGGTGACAGGGGGGGTGGGGGGCGACTTGGGGGGTGGGGGGACATCACTTTTTATCCCCTGTCACCAATCATTCATGGTGACAGGGGATAAAAAGTGCCGGGAGCACATGGTACAAGCGATCAGCGGTATATAGTATATACCGCTGATCGCTTGTACCGGGACCCCACAGGGGGGTCCCCGATGACTGCCCCATGCTCTCCGCTACCTCCGGTGGCGGAGAGCATGGGGCTTTCATTCATTTTAACTCTTTCATCGCTGTGAACCGACGTTAGTCGGTTCACAGCGATGGCGGCGGCCATCTTGGAAATGATGGCCGCCGGGGGAGGGGGGTTAGTGATCGCCCTACTAGGGGGGGCTGATCTGAGGTCTGGGGGACACTTATTTCATCTCCCCCCGCCGTAGATTCACGGCGGGGGGAGATGAAAGGCGGCGGCAGCACCGGTAATCCTCTTTACCGACGGCCGCCGCTATAACGTTAATAGCGGCGATCGTCGGTAAGGGGGGGGGCCGGGACGGACCCCACACACTGCCCCAACCCCTCAGCTATATCCGGTAGCCGGGGGGATGGGGTGGGGGCCGTCCCGGCCCCGCAGCCTTATTCTCTGCCATCGCCGTAAAAAGCTGATGGCAGCAGAATAAGGCCCATTAGTGACCGCCGTAGAAAGCCGTAGAAAGCCGTATCGGCGGTCACTAAGGGGTTAAACCATGACCCCAGACTGTTTCAGGTTGGCCTTCAGTTCTTGTTTCAGGCTAGGTTCACACTATGTAACTGTGCGGCTGTATTTTTTATGCGGCTGTAAATGTGCGGATGAAACTCCGGCCGTGGGAAAAAATAGACATGCGGCTCAAAACATACGGTCATTTACTTTGAAATCTGGTTCAACTAAAAATAACAAATAAGATCTTAAGAAAGTGATGCAAACACCTCTGGATGCATCTGGGAAAGCAGGGAACACAGTTTACATGAATTGCTATTACCGGGGTTTGCGATCCTCTGCAGTATGCCGATGTCTCTCATGGTTAATCTATTAAAATAATAAAACACATTTTCGTTGTAATAAACTGCCTTTCGTTGTTCAATAATTACATTTAAACTAATCCATCATTTTGCAATTAAATATACTGTTAAAATAAATAGATATATAAATAAATGTATATTTATATATATATATATATTTATTTTTTGACAGTATATTTAATTGCACAATGATGGATTCGTTAGAATTAAATTATTGACCAACGAAACTGAATTTATTTCAACGAAAATGTGTTTTATGAATTAAATATTAATTAGTACAGGAAGCTCCATAAGCCGTTAATTCATATGCCGGCAATAGAGCTTTCTGTACTAATCATCACTTTAATGAAAACATTAAATGTTTCTTCTAATTATGTTATCACAATAGCATTATTAGAAGAAACATTTAGAATTATATGTGCGCTCAGCTGATTGGCTGATCGGCTCAGCGCACGTATAATGAGCCGGTCCGCAGTACAGTGACTTCATTGTGCTGCGGACCAGCGAAGAGGACACATCGGGGTGAGTATAGAGCTCTCCCCACCCCCTCCCCAGCACTGCACCCCTCCCAGCAAGGAAGGGGGGGTCAGTTAACCCCTTCCTTGCTGGGATGGGTGCAGTCTGACATCAGTCTGGCCCCCAAGGGGTTAAGGGGGATGCAATACAGATGCTACATACTGTAAGGAGCACAACACCGCTCACATGGATGGGTGTTGTGCTCCTGTTTGTGTGTTTCTCCCTTTTTGTTTTTCAGATATCGGTATCCTGGGGATTACGTTGGATTCTGTGGACTACGTCGATGACCAGCGTTTTTTTAATGTTTTTTTTTTATAAAATGGTCAATGAGGGGTGTGGGGGTGTTTTTATTTGAATAAAAATTTTTTTTAACTTGTGTCTTGTCTTTATTTCTTTACTTTATAGACTTAGTAGTGGAAGCCGTCTAATAGACGGAATCCATTACTAAGTTGGGGCCTAGTGTTAGCCGGTATAAAATGGCTAACACTAACCCCCTATTATTACCCCAGTACCCAATGCCACCAGGGGTACTGGGAAGAGCCGGGTGCCAGTGGTCTCGGAGCGTCAAAATTGGCGCTCCTGGACCGGGCGGCAGCAGGCTGGTAAGATTTAGGCTGGGGAGGGCCTAAACCAATGGCTCTTCCCACCCTGGTGTTACCAGGCTGCTGTCGTTTGGTTTTTAACCCGGCTGGTTATAAAAATAGGGGGGACCCTATGCGTTTTTTTTTAAAATAAATAAACAATTTAAAAAAAACACCAGGGTGGGAAGAGCCATTGGTTTAGGCCCTTACCAGCCTGCTGCAGCCCGGTCCAGGAGCGCCAATTTTGACGCTCCGGGACCACTGGCCCCGGCTCTTCCCAGTACCCCTGGTGGCATTGGGTACTGGAGTAATAATAGGGGGTTAGTGTTAGCCATTTTATACCGGCTAACACTAGGCCCCAACTTAGTAATGGATTCCGTCTATTAGACGGCTTCCACTACTAAGTCTATAAAGTAAAGAAATAAAGACAAGACACAAGTTAAAAAAATTTTTTATTCAAATAAAAACACCCCCACACCCCTCATTGACCATTTTATAAAAAAAAAAACATTAAAAAAACGCTGGTCATCGACGTAGTCCACGGAATCCGACGTAATCCCCAGGATACCGATATCTGAAAAACAAAAAGGGAGAAACACACAAACAGGAGCACAACACCCATCATTGTGAGCGGTGTTGTGCTCCTTACAGTATGCAGCATCTTTACAGATCGCTGCTTACAGTCTGGCCCCCAAGGGGTTAAGGGAGGATGTATTGCATCCCCCTTAACCCCTTGGGGGTCAGACTGCACCCATCCCAGCAAGGAAGGGGTTAACTGACCCCCCCTTCCTTGCTGGGAGGGGTGCAGTGCTGGGGAGGGGGTGGGGAGAGCTGTATACTCACCCCGATGTGTCCTCTTCGCTGGTCTGCAGCACAATGAAGTCACTGTGCTGCGGACCCGCTAATTATACGTGCGCTGAGCCGATCAGCCAATCAGCTGAGCGCACATATAATTCTAAATGTTTCTTCTAATAATGCTATTGTGATAACATAATTAGAAGAAACATTTGATGTTTTCATTAAAGTAAAGTGATGATTAGTACAGAAAGCTCTATTGCCGGCATATGAATTAACGGCTTATGGAGCTTCCTGTACTAATTAATATTTGATTAATAAAACACATTTTCGTTTAAATAAATTCAGTTTCGTTGGTCAATATTTTAGTTCTAACGAATCCATCATTGTGCAATTAAATATACTGTCAAAAAATAAATATATATATAAATATACATTTATTTATATATCTATTTATTTTAACAGTATATTTAATTGCAAAATGATGGATTCGTTAGAATTAAATTATTGACCAACGAAAGGGACTTTATTACAAAGAGAATGTGTTTTATTAATTTAATATATTAACTATTAGAGGCATCGGCATTCGGCATCATTGCCGGCTATTTTTGAAGTACTCCGTACGGACCGCCTGTCAATCCTCGGCCGCATGTCCAGCCGCAAACAATGGTCTTGTTCATTTTTTACAGGTCCGTTTACGATCGGGCCGTAGATTCATACATAGTGTGCACTGTGCAGCCGTATATCCTATACTTTCCAGCGTACGCATGAACCACCAAAAATACCGCCGCACAATTACAGCCGCAAATACAGCCGCACAGTTACATAGTCTGAACCTGGCCTCAGGATGTTTGAAGTGGTGTTTTGTCCACCATTCTCAGCAACCATCCAAGACATCCCTTGTCAATTTTCTTCTTTCCCCCACATCCAGGGAGGTTCTTGGCGGTCCCATACTTGGTAAACTTCCTAGTAACACTGCGCACTGTTGAAACTGGGATATCAAAGTCTTTGGAGAGCACCTTTATGCCCTTTGGAAGTCTTGTGTCTGCTAATAATAGTTTTGATGTCCTCAGACAGCTCCTTTGCCTTCACCATTGTGACAAAGAAACAGGGCCAAACATGTAGGTTTTTTATACACTTAAAGGGAACCTGTCACCCCCCATGCCGGGACAGAGCCCGGCCGACCCCCCGATGGAGACCTTTATATTTACCCCGTGTACGAAGTCTCGCTTCTGGAGCCGCTCCCGTTGCCGAGATATCACAGACGGAAGTCCGGCGCGCGCGCATCAGAGATGAGTCCGATGCCCATAGAGAATGAATGGAGCCGTCATTCTCTATAAGCGTCAGACTTATCTCGGATGTGCGGGCGCGGGGCTTCCAACGGTGATTTCTCAGCAACGGGAGCGGCTCCAGGAGCGAGACTTCGTGCACGGGGTAAGTATAAGGGTCTCCAACGGGGGGTCGGCTGGGCTCTGCTCCGGCACGGGAGGTGACAGGTCCTCTTAAGTCATCATTCATTGGTTAATTTGTGTCACATGGGCACTGACAGTTTATCACAAGTGACTCTACTCAACTATTCATACTATTTAAATGTAAAGGGTGCCAATACCAGTGCCACATCAAGCTTTAGGTTTCTATATTTTTCCCTCCCATTGTTTTTGTTTTAAATATTTATCACTTGCTCTTTAGTATTTAACACAAGCGCTCTAAACAAAAAAGCTGTTTCACTTTTTTTTCCCAGGAAATATTCCACATTATGTACTTAGACTTCATGGGTGCCAATAATGATGAGCAAGACTGTGTGATGATAACAATTATTATTGAGGAAGCTTTTCTAGCCTTGTTTAAAACTTACATATGTGCAGGGAATATCATGCAAAATACAAAACACATGTACTAAACTCTCAATTTAGCCAGCTGCTGGTTACCCTATGGAGGTAGTGCAATAACATCTTTGTGCACTGAGTATGTGACATTGTAGCCAGTAACTGGCCTCAGCAGTGACTTACAAGTGAGGTTAGTGATTTCCTATAATGTCACAATATACAGGGACAAGATTGCACCCCTTCTGACAGGGGAACCCAGAGCGACAACACCAAGCTGAGGGGTGAGTTTTTTATCCTGATGTTTATAATGTGAACATACATAAAATATGTAAGTGTCCTTATAAAAAAATTACTGGTTTATGTTTGTTTTATACACAGGAATAATTCGAGCCACAGAAGATCGGTATCAATTATTACATCCAACATTGTTTATTTTTGCAGAAAATGACCCCATTATTCCTCTTGAACAGGTAAGGAGATGTAATGGATCCTTTCTAAGTGTTTCATGTAGAAAAATAAGCAGTAAAAATGACTCTAGTCTGTCATATGCACTTTGTAAGTAATGACATATAAAACAAACTTGTAAGACACAATTTAATTACAGAAACCAAAATAATTCTATCCAGCAAAAACCTTTTTCTTTTAAGGCTATGTTCACACTACGTAAGAGACTGGCCGCTCCGTGACCCCGGCTGGGTCACAGAACGGCCGGTCTCTGGCCGGATCATCTCGGCCGGTACTTAAAGAGTCACTGTCGTATTTTTTTTTTTGTTGCAGAAATCTATAGTCCAGGCGATTTTAAGAAACTTTGTAATTGGGTTTATTAGCCAAATCTGCCATTATCTGCATGTAAAAAGCCTTTTCCCAGGTCCCCCCCCTCCTTCCTCTTTTTCATCCACTCTGAAAAATCTGAAAATTGTGACTTGTTGCAGGAGACGTCCCCTGTCTGCTCTAGGGAGAGGGGAGGGGGGAGGAGGAAGGAGGGAGTTAGCCGGCAGCAGAAAGCAGATAACAGAGGATTACAGGCATGGAGCTGGGTGACAGCTGTAATCCGAGCTCAGACTGGTCACTGGTGATGGTCACATGAGATATCCCGTGAGGGATTTGTAGATTAACTCTTTGTTGTCCTGTTTTGGTCTTTTCTTTAGCTCTCTCCATAGGAGAACAATGAAGACAGGGGGGAGAGCTTCAAACTGCTTTTTCATGATAAAAATGCATTTTTCGGATAATAAACCCAATTACAAAGTTTCTTAAAATCGCCTGGACTATTGATTTCTGCAAAAAAAAAATTCACGACAGTGACACTTTAAGTACAGACCGGATGATCCTTCTGGCCGCAGAGCTCTGATGCGGGCCCATCAGCGCGCTCCCGCATCAGAGCTTCCCATAGCACACAATGAAGCTAGCGGCCGGAGCTGCTCGCTTCACTGTGAACGGACAGGTCTTTCTGCGGCCGGAATTCACTGAACTCCGGCCGCAGAAAACTGACATGTCAGTTGTTTGCGGCGGCGTATGGGATCCCGGCCGGAGCGTGTACGATGTGTGTAAGCTCTGGCCGGGATCCCATAGAACAACAGGCATTGTTCCACCGCGGTAAAAGTATGGCCGTTGTTGCCACCATCTATTACCATGCTTATACGCTTTTATCTTTTGGTCTATGGGGCTGTGTGAGGTGTCATTTATTGCGCCATGACTTGTACTTTCAATCTGTATCTTGATTGCGCATATGCGACTTTTTGATCGCTTTTTATAACAATTTTTCTGGATCTGAGGCGACCAAAAATGCGCAATTTTGCACTTTGGAATTTTTTTGCACTGGGGGACTTCTAGTATAACTGCTCTGATCTCTCATTGAGATCTATGCAGTATAGATATATGCAGCTGAAAACAATAGAATGCCGAACCGGGATCAGCGCCATTTACGGCGCAGACCCAGGCCGGGACCAGATGCAGGGACCAGGAAAGGGGAAAAGAAGACTTTTAAATGCAGGTATCAACTTTGACAGCTGCATTTAAAAGGCTTATTAGCGGGCACGGTGTTCGGACCGTGCCCACTAATTGCCGCGAGCACGGGCTGCAGATAGCATCCGGGACCGCGGCAGTTCAGAGCGGGGTCGCCACGCAACCCCTCTCTGAACGCCCCCATCCGCATGAGGACGTACAGTTACACCCTCATGCTGGAAGCGGTTAAACATAAAGAGGAAAAACAAAAGTGGCCTGGTCTTTGACCCCTTCACATCCAAAATTGGTATATATATGTTCCTACTGCACATGCCCCGTTCAGTAGGAACATATATATATATGTTCCTGAAGTGAAGGGGCTTTTAATGTGTGCTGGCTGGTTCCATTGTGAGCAGTCTAGCAAACAGCAGTGTCGTCGGCACTGGAGGTAATGACAGGCAGCCTCGGTCATGCAGCTGCCTGTCATTAATCCCTTAAACGCCTCGATGCATAGCGATGGCAGCATTTAAGTAAGTCACCGACTGAAGCTGTGGGGGTCCCAATCACTTTCCCTGACAAACGGAGGAGTTCCCCTTTCCTCTGTCTTGTTGGATTGACAATCTTATGTAGAGTCTGCCCTCAGGCCAGAAGATTGCCTATAGTACTGATCAATGCTATGCTATTGCATAGCATTAATCTGCATATGCAATCCAATGTAACTGTTGAAAAAAAAAGTGCAAAAAGAAAAGTTTTAAAAAATATAAAAAATAAAACCCCCAATAAAAGTTTCAATAATCTTCTTTCCCATATAAAAATAAAAATATGTAACAGTGAACAGCAGAAACAAAAAGAGGAAAAAAACACCCAGATTGCTGATTTATTTTTTTTTATTATATTCAGAAAGAAATTACCAAAAGCAATCAAACTTATTCTTGTACACCACTATAATACCAATAAAAACAAGAGATCATGCCACAAAAAATGACACCCCAACCAGCCTTGTAGGTGGAAAAATAAAATCGCTGTGGCTCTTAGAAAGCGAGGAGGAGAGCGCTGCTTCATTGTGACCTGGACATCTGTGCATCAATGACCCTGAAGGCCTTAAAGGATTAATTCAAGACAGCAGCTATGTTTCAGACACTACTAGAGATGAGCGAACCGTGTTCGGGTTCTAGTCCATCCGAACGTTCAGTATTTGATTAGCGGGGGCTGCTGAAGTTGGATAAAGCTCTAAGGTTGTCTGGAAAACATGGATACAGCCAATGACTATATCCATGTTTTTCACATAGCCTTAGGGCTTTATCCAACTTCAGCAGCCACCGCTAATCAAATGTCGAATGTTCGGGTTCGGATGGACCTACCTAAAAGTCGGACAACCTAAAAGTCGACCGCCCCACCCATGGATATCCTGAGACTTTTGACTCTCTTGACCCTGATTATATTCTTATACTTTTTCCATTCATATTTTATCTTTTTGTTGGCTTTGTTTATTTTTAGGTAACATCATTGGAGGAAAAACTTAAAGAACATGCAACAGTTGAATTCAAAGTGAAAGTGTTTTCAAACCAGACCCATGGATTTGCACATAGAAAAAATGAAGATATTAATCCTGAAGATAAACCTTACATTGAAGAAGCAAGAAAAGACATGATTGATTGGCTTAAAAAATTCATCAACTGATTCTGGATGTTCACAATTTAAAAATAGATTGTTTTTGTAATGATTATAAGCAAAATTCCAATTTTTGTATAAGCAGTAAGTATACTTTCCTAACAATTTCATGAACAGTACAAGGTTAGGTTCACACTTGCGCTGGGGCTCAGTTTTGGGGACCTCTGTTGAAGTTCTAGTTACCAGACAACTGACAGACCTCATTGAAGTCAGTGAGATCTCAGGTATCCTTCTGCACCAGTTAGTGTCTCTGGAACTGAATGGACCCTCGGATGGAGGCTTTAGTGAAAGGGTATGTGCGCACTATGAAATCCTGGTGGAAAATTTGTTGCGGACTCCGCGGCTCGCGGAGTTCATTCTTTGGACGGACAGCGGAATCGAGTCCACGAGCGGGTGTGAGCTGCGGAATCCGCAACGGATTTTCCATCTAGATTCCATAGTGTGCACATACCCGAAGTTTGAACCTAGCCTTGGATCAATTATTTCAAGTATATAAGTATACTAGCTTTAATAACCAATCAATCAAGCTCGTAGGCTAATGCAAAGCTTTCAATGTCAGTGAGTGCAGTCTCACTGTTCAAATCTCTGCTTCTATTTGAAATCAATTGAAGTGCGTGACAAAACTTCTTTTCAGAATGGCTCTGAGCCAAAGCTCTCATTGAAGTTAGTGGGAGCTTCAGGGTTGGGA
The DNA here is from genome assembly GCF_027789765.1 of Dendropsophus ebraccatus. Lineage (NCBI taxonomy): Eukaryota > Metazoa > Chordata > Amphibia > Anura > Hylidae > Dendropsophus > Dendropsophus ebraccatus. The sequence goes on from NC_091455.1 coordinate 128,634,279, forward strand.
GCTGTACTGCCCACAGATCAGTGAAAGTTTCGTCATGGTGCTTCACATGGGTGCTTCTTTTTGCTTGTGTGAACTTACCCTTAGGCCTTATTCACATGTCCCGTAATCTACGCATCCATATTTCCGTATTTGAATTAGTGCACATTGTTGTCTATTGGGCTATTCACACCATCATTAGATTACACAGGACACAAACCAATGTAAAAAAAAAGGACATGTCCTAGTGCGGACCTAGATTTTTTTTTACGGATCCTATCATGGAAATTAATGGGATCCACTATTTTTTACGGATTATAACCTGTTTGGCAGCCATATTTCCGTAAAAAAAATACGTATGAGTTACAATTGACATGTTGAGAAAAAAAAAGAGGATTTACAGAAATACAGATGCTCTACAGACTACGGAGTTGAAAAAAATCCTGAATGTTGCATAAAGCCTTAGACAGTAGAACCATCTTTGCATTTTCAAGAAAATTGATAAATCTGGACCAATGTGCCTGTTCGGGTGGCAAACTGACTTGACATGTTCCCTTTACATTGTACTCACACTTTTAAGTAAATTTTTACAATAAACTGTCATGTCTGTTTCATCTGTAAAGGACCTTAGGCAGATTTTTAGAGTACGCGTGGGTCAGGGGCGTAGCTAATGTCTCTAGGGCCCTGGTGCAAGAGGTCAACTTGGCCCCCCCCCTTACCACATACTGACTAACACAACCGCTGCTACTGAATAAAATCCTCTGTACATAGACCAATATCACCTCATCCAGTCATATAGAGGTGGCCCCAGCTCTACACAGGCTCTATACACCATATACATTACAGTGCAAATATATCAGGTGACTCACAGGGGACGTCCCATGGGGATGCCCCCCATTTTATCCCCCTTACAGATGCCCCCCATGTTGTCCCCTCCTCCTGCCCCTCCATCATCATACTACTACCCCTTTCATCCTCCTGCCCCTCCATCATCATACCACTTCACCCCTCATCATCCTCTTGTTCCATCATCATCATACCACTACATCCTCATCATCCTCTTGTTCCATCATCATCATACCACTACATCCTCATCATCCTCTTGTTCCTTCATCATCATACCACTACACCCCTCATCATCCTCTTGTTTCATCATCATACCACTACACCCCCCATCATCCTCTTGTTCCATCATCATCATCATCATACCACTACATCCTCATCATCTTCTTGTTCCATCATCATACCACTACACCCCTCATCATCCTCTTGTTCCTTCATAATCCTCTTGTTCCTTCATCATCATACCACTACACCCCCCATCATCCTCTTGTTCCATCATCATCATACCACTACATCCTCATCATCCTCTTGTTCCTTCATCATCATACCACTACACCCCTCATCATCCTCTTGTTCCATCATCATGCCACTACACCCCCCATCATCCTCTTGTTCCATCATCATCATCATCATACCACTACATCCTCATCATCTTCTTGTTCCATCATCATACCACTACACCCCTCATCATCTTCTTGTTCCATCATACCACTACACCCATCATCCTCTTGTTCCATCATCATCATACCACTACACCCCCATCATTCTCTTGTTCCATCATCATCATACCACTACGCCCCTCATCATCCTCTTGTTCCATCATCATCATACCACTACACCCCTCATCATCCTCTTGTTCCATCATCATCATACCACTACGCCCCCATCATCCTCTTGTTCCATCATCATCATACCACTACACCCCCATCATCCTCTTGTTCCATCATCATCATACCACTACACCCCCATCATCCTCTTGTTCCATCATCATACCACTACACCCCTCACTATCCTCTTGTTCCATCATCATACCACTACACCCCCATCATCCCCTTAAAAACAAAAAAATCTATACTCACCTGCATGATTTCTGTAGCCCCCAGGTCACACGCGCTGGCGGGCTTCCCCCGGCGGGAGGTGGGGCTTAGCGTGGAGGGGGCGGAGCTTCGCGGGACCTGTTTTTTTCTTAACGCGATGCTCCCTGCGCTGGAAGTACTTCCCCCCCCCCCGCCGCACACAGAGCTCCCTGGGGGCCGCAAGACAGCCGGGGGCCCCTGCCTCTTGTGATCGCAAGCAAAACATTGCTTGCGGTCACAAGAGGGAGTGGAAGGCGGGCAGTGCAGTGGTAAGGGGGGGCCTCGCGGGCCCCCCCTTGGTAGCGGCCCGGTCGCGGCGGCGACCCCTGCGACCGCGGTCGCTACGCCACTGGTGTGGGTTCATACTGAGGAATCCGGACGGATTACCTGCCGCGGATTCCACAGCTTGCCCTGCTCGCATCTCCACCTGTGCCATAGACTACATTCTATGCACAGGTAGATTCTGCCGTCCGCCCAAAGAATGAACAGGTTCATTCTTCAGACGGACAGTGGAATCGGCCTATGCATGGAATGTAGTCTATGGCACAGGTGGAGATGTGCACAGGGGCGAGCTGCAAAATCCGCTGAGCCGCGATTGGCCGAGCACAGTTATGCTCAGCCAATCGCGGCTGAGCAGCTGATGACGCGGCCGGCACTCGGGAAGATTGGAGGTGTTCGGGCCGGCCGAAGATAACGTTTGGCACAAGATGGCGGACGCGTGTCGGCACGAATCAGGTATGTATAATGCACTACACTTCCGGGTACACGGGTGGGGGTGGTGGGACACGGGGAAGGGGGCCATTCACAGACATAACATACATTACAAAGTTGTATAACTTTGTAATGCGTGTTATTCTGTGAATAATTTTTTACCGCCGCACTACCCCTTTAAAGCTATAGTATTACCTCTGCAAGTGGGGTAATTTTTAGGCAGGCCAGTGGAAGTGGATGCATCATAAGGCCATACTATATGGCACAATCTAGAGAAGGAAGCGAGAGCACTCACTTCCTCCTTCTTCCCCACTCACTGTTTTTACACGCACAGTGTAATAGCAGTGTACGGAAAGCTGCAGGAGGGGCTGCCTGAATGATTCTTATGGTGTGTTTACACAGAGAAATTTATCTGAAAGATTTTTGAAGCCAAAGCCAGGAACAGACTATAAACAGGGAATAAGTCATAAAGCAAAGACTGAGATTTCTCCTCTTTTCAAATCCATTCCTGGCTTTGGCTTTATAAATCTGTCAGATAAATCTCTCTGTGTAAATGCACCATAAGAATGTCCTACTTTGGAACTAACAGAAGGAGATCATGCAGTCTTTTTAAAAGCATTATTCATTCATGCAATATATATTTGGATTATTTATATTGGCAGTATTAAAGCATTATTCACATTAGGATGTAAATGTATGGTTTTGTATACCGCCTTGTATGTTGTTTATGGCAGTCCCAGTCCCGAGCATGTGTAAAGAATACACAATCTTTGTTCCTATAATTAGTACCCTTAGATAAGTTTTACCAGTGATGTGTATAACCTAATCTCTATAGAATAAAATGAAATAAAATACATAACACTAATGTATTTTCTGTAACATACTTATACATGGGACTACATTTATCTAGTATTTATCTAGCCACAAGACTTAGTCATATTTAATTTACTTCAAATAAATTTTGTGTGTTATACTGAAGTCTAAAGTATATTTACATGCGTATTGTCTGCGTTAATTAGATTGATGAGACCAATAATTTGATATACGTTTTTTTTAATGATTTTACATACATCAAAGTTTCCCTTAAGTATATCTATAACATATTTACATGTTTTATACACAAGTAATCTTTATTAGACTAGTAAATTGACACAGTGCCTCAAAATTGAATGTTATGGTTGTCTTGATTCTAGTAAATAATGTTTAAACAAAATACAAACAGAAAACTAACTTCTATACATTGTATGGTACAAGTCGAGGGCTTGGATTATAAATATATATATATATATATATATATATATATATATATATATATATATATAGTTATACCGCCACAAAATACATAATCAGAAGAAAGTTTATATATAATATATATATATATATAATGTTAAAGAGATTGAGAATAAGTTACATAACAAAGGTAAGAAACCAAAAAATACTATTAAAGGTTTACTTTAAAAGCACATATTATAAATTGATCTATTACAGCTAATAAAATATAAAACTATATAATTTTATGTGTTAAATGTTTTGGACAAATGATGTATTTTTGCATCAGCTTTCCAAGTAATACTCAAAGTAAAAAAAAAATGCAGTTTGTTTCAGGTTGCATAGCATAATTTCCATTAGAAAACTGAGCCCACCTCATTATAATATTGATCTTGTGAAATACTTCTAGTCCCATTCTGCTGTTTACGTTTGCTGTGCTGGTTACATTTTAGAATGTTCTTTAAATGTCTTCTGAATTTGATTCCAATAAATGCATACAAAATGGGATTGAGGCAACAATGAGAAAATGCTATTTTCTCAGTAATATATTTTGCATATTCAAGGTTTTTTGTCAGTCCACAACTCGTAAAAGATTGTTGATGTTGAAATGACTGTAATAATATTACAATATTGTAAGGTGCCCAGCTGACCAAATATAGTGCAACAATAACAAGAATTAGTTTAACTGGTTTATGATTAATTTGTGATCGAGAACTGTTCAATGTCCTGATAATTCTGAAATAACAGTATACAATGACACAAAAGGCAATAAAAAATGAAATATTTTGTTGATAGTGACTTATCAGCACTGGGTATATTTGGCTATATTCACATTTAGCCGATGTTGTGTGAACTTGGAAAATCATAACAGGAATACAAGCAAAAATACTAACTGCCCATGAAAGCACAGTTAAAAGCATTCCATTTAAGTGTCTTTTGGTTTTCAGAACTGATAATGGATCCACTACAGCCACATAACGATAATAAGTGAGGCATGTTAAAAAAATTATTCCACTGTAGAATCCCAGAGAAAAAAGTACATTGAACACTTTGCAAGCCACAGATCCAAAAACCCATCCTTGTCTGTGATACACAACAAAAAATGGTAGACAGGCAGTTAAAATAAGGTCTGAAATTGATAAATTAAATATGAAAACATTTGTAAGAGACACCATGTGTTCATGCATGACGAGGATCCATATTACAAGTAAATTTCCAATGATTCCAAATATAAAAAAGAAAGAATTTAAAATGGTTGTGAACAAAGCAACAAATGCATATACATCCTGTTTGTTACAAGCTGTGACGTATTCTGTATCATACTCTGGCGAGGTTACTTCAGGAGTAGAAGTTTCTTCCATTATATTCTTTTTCTTGGTGACCTAGTAAAAAAAAGAAAAACATTTTCTACAATTTTCAGCATTATAATGGATATTTCAACATACTGAATCCAATCTTACCGTAGCAAAGATGTAGAAAGAAAGCTAAAAAATGGTAACTCAAGCATTCCAATATAGGTCAAACAACTTCCTCTTTTAAAACTTTGTTTACGTACTATTTGGTTTTTGTTCCATCTTTTTTTTTTTTTAAATATGTGATTTACAGGTAATGACCAGAGACATGTATTATGGCTTTGCATGTGCACCCAAATGAATTTGTACAAATGATGCTTAGGACCCTGGAACATACATATACAAAGAGAGGTGCAAGCTATGTTGGTGCTGAAGGATGCAATTTCATACTGCACCAAGCACCCTCTCTTCCTGAAATGTATACAGTACCTGTAACTATAAAAAAAAGAAAATATTAAAAACTGCATGGTTTTGTTAGATTAACGAGATTAACTAAGTTTCAAAGTAGCGACAAGGTGATTTTTGGGCTCTCGCTGTTATTATTGAACCTCTGAGCGTTCCCTCCATAACACAGTTATGTTTTATTCTCTCCATTTCTGCGGTGTGAGCAGAGCTGGTTTGTTTGCCAGTGGTACTCACTCAGGGACTTCCCTTACTTGTCTGGCTAATCACAGGACAACAGTCATTTCTGCTGTTTCATTACGTTGTGCTATTAACGTTCTCTAGACTGACTGTGGGGGGGGGGGGGTTACTGATGCACTGGGTTTGCAAGATGTTATGTGAGCATAAAAGAAAAAAAACAACAGCAATGAAGGTGGTAACCCAGGAAAACGGGGGAAAGAGGAAGATAACATTCAGGAGGCAGTACTGTGTACACATTTGTATGAACACTGATATGTATCGAAGAAACGTGCAGGGCCGCTGTCAGAGGTCTGTGTGTTCACATGACAGTAATAGGAAAGGGATGTGTTCAGCATGGATCAATCAGGAAGTGAGAATCACATAGCTGTGCAGGAGGACAGTGACAGAGACTTTTCTATACAGCAGTGTGAATGGCAGAGTGTAAGTGCAGGCAGATTATAGCAGCAGTGTGAATGGCTGAGTGTAAGTGCAGGCACATTATAGCAGAAATGGAGAGGATGGAAAACACAAGAGCTCGCAGGCTGCAGGGAGCATGAAGGAATGAGCAGCGCAGATGTGGGCACATAAATACAGCACTCTCTGTGCAGGGAGAAAGGGGTTTCAGCTATGAAGAGATTGCCTCCACAGTCCTGTCCCCTGATGGAAGTCCAAGCCTGAAGTGGATCTGCTATGATTTGGAAGGTGAGGGATAATTCCTGGGTCAAAGTACAGTGCTGTAGAGGAGGCTCTGCAGACCTTGCCCATCACCCACTCCCCCTCCCACCCAGTACGGGAAGCTCTTACACCAAAGCAATGCTCTTAAACCAAGTTACAATTTTGAAAAACTGTGAGCTCTTCTTGCAAAGCACTCTTAATCCAAGTTATTCTTAAACCAAGGTACCACTGTAAATAAATAAAAAGAGGGTTTACAAATATTTTATTATTAAAAATGTCAGTTTTTTTTTAGTAATTTATTGATTCACAGATTTTATAATGATGTAATTTTTGGTGGTGAAATAATGAAGAGGAGGGATATTTGCAGTTGTTGTGTTTAACCCCTTAACGACGCATGACGGGTATACCATTAAGGGTGATCAGATAGGACTCCCGTGTAAGGCCTGTCTGCAGCCCGCGGTCCCCGGTTGCTATGTGCAGCAAGGGAGCGCGGGTATTAGCCGATGCGGCTGATCGCCATGGCCGGCTAATTAACTATTCGAATGCAGCTGTCAAAGCTGACAGCTGCTTTTGAATAGTATCTGTGGCCCCTGTCCCTGGTGTTATATGGGGTATCTACGCCGCCCCCCCCCCCTGATGCGATCGCGGAGAGAGGATCACTTGTACTGAGCCTGCTGGGGCTTACGGTTGGAGTGACGCTGATCCCGACTCGGCAATCCATGTAGCTGGTCTGTAGCAGACCAGTATAATAGAGCAATGATCTAATGGATCATTGCTCTATTATATACACAGCATTGATCTCAATAGGAGATCAGTGCTGTGTATATAGAAGTCCCCCAGGGGGCTTCTAATTGCTGTATGTGAAATAAATAAATAAAGTGTGTAGGGATCTTCCCGGGGGATGGTGTGTTTGGACACAGTTCACAGCAGACTTGGCTTTGTAAAGTAACAGCTTGGCGTTTATTTGCAGCATAAACAGTCCAGAAAACATAAATACAGCAACACTGTGCTTTTAACAACAAAACAAAAAGGTCTTGCCCGTCTGGGCGCTTACTAACAGGCAGGTTACCTATCTGATGCTTCAATAAGCGGTATCGCAGGGTATGAATTGGCCCCAGCGGCGGCAGTATTCCTTGCTCCCAGGAGAACCAGTATGCAGGCTGTTCACCCCTGGCTGAGAGCACTCCCCTGCACACTGAGCACACATTTTGCCTTCTCAGGCTGATTGGGATCAGAGCTCACCTGATCCCAAAACCCATACTGGATCGAGGGGGAGGGAATGGCAGATCCCACTACCAAAACCTACCTGCCATTCCATGTAAATCCAGGCCCGGTAAAAATAAATAATAACTCAGCAGCATAGCACTGCTGAGCAAGAGATCCCTCCTGGACTTACCATCTCACACTATGCATGCAGCCTAGGTGAGATGTACACCCCCTCGAACACATCTCCAGTGACATGTCTACAAGTGTTTTTATATAACCCCCTGCCCTGATAAAAGTTTAAATCACCCCCCTTTTCCCATTTTATAAATAAAAAATAATAAATTAATAAAAAAAACACACGTGCGTAATCGCCCGAACTATTAAATTATCACATTCCTGATCTCGCACGGAAATCGGCGTAAGCGCAAAAACTCGCCAAAGTTCAAAATTTAGCATTTTTGTTTTTTGGCCCAAAAAAGACATCTCAAACAGCCCTATAGACCAACCAATAAAAGAGTTATAAGCATGGGAATACAGCAATTGCAAGTTACATATTGTTGTAATCGTACTGACATGAGGAACATAGATAACATGTAACTTTTACCATGGGGCGAATGGCGTAAACAAGAAACCCCTTGAAATAAAAGGAATTGCACTTTTTTTCCAATTTTACTGCACATATAATTTTTTTCTGGTTTTGCAGCATATTTTATAGAAAAATTATGTCTGTATTTGCAAAGTATAATTGGTGTCGCAAAAAATAAGGGCTCATGTGGGTCTGAAGGGGAAAATATGCAGGCGCAGTGGCCTTTTAAACCTGAGGAAGAAAAAACGAAAGCACAAAAATGAAATCTGGTTCTGTCCTTAAAGGGTTAAAACTAGAGATGAGCGAACCTCGAGCATGCTGGAGTCCATCCGAACCCGAACTTTCAGCATTTGATTAACGGTGACTGCTGAAGTTGGATAAAGCCCTAAGGCTATGTGGAAATCATGGATATAGTCATTGGCTGTATCCATGTTTTCCAGACAACCTTAGAGCTTTATCCAAGTTCATCAGCCACCACTAATCAAATGCCGAACGATCGGGTTCAGATGGACTCGAACCCGAACCTGGTTCACTCATCTCTAGTTAAAACATGTAATGTTTTATTTTGTATGTTATATCCCTGAGGAAAGGGTGGAAAGCCCTGATACGCGTCAGATCAGCAATTAATGTATATTTGTGCTTTATGGTGGTAGTCCGGTATTCATACCTTTACCATCAGAGGAAGGTTGGGCAAAAGTAGGAGAATTTGGCAGATCTGTGAACACTGCTCCTGTGGATGAAGGTCCTATTCCATGAAGCAATTTTTAGACGATTAGCAATAAACGATCTTTAACTACTGCTATGGTGAACAACCTGAATTCGTTCACCCAATTACAAGTAACAATGATAGTTACTTATGATCGTTCTATTGACCATCCTGTGGTCGCTAATGCATTTGTTTCAGAGCTATTACACTAACTGATCTGCAACAGATGGTTGTTCTAGTTGGTAAAGCAATAACTTCATAGGAATCACGTGGCTTGTTTCTCCTCCCTTGATCAGGGTCACCTTATTGACAGTATTTAAAGACCTTTTATTGCCTTATTACTTTTTTTTTGCAATGTATCCATTTTAGAATTAACGTGGCCTTTTCTTAGCATTTATTAGCATTTAATTGTACGTCTATTTTATATATGAACATTTTAGAACATTACATGTTCTCCTTTATTCGTACGCAATATATCTAATTTTGCTAATGTCTACCACAATGGCGCACGCGGCATCATGTGTTTCTTTTGATTTTGGGAGAAAAACGGAAATTGCCACTGTTGCGGCATGCAGGCAACAATGAGATTTTATGAGATAAATTTATATGTCTATGTCTTTTTTTGCGCTTAATGCCTTTAGCCAATAGAATTTGCCCTACCCACCAGGAGATGGAAGCAAACCTGACTTGAGTCGATTTGAGCATTGTACATTGAGGAACGGTACGGCATCACCACTCACCAAGTGTAAGTATGAAGTCTTACTAGGTGTGTGTTCGCGGGCCAAGAACGGTTCTGCTCCCAAAAAGGTTTTTTATGTTCTTTCCTCTTGGCATTCCCAAATCTAATGTTGATTTTAATAACAATAACATAAATTAAAAGAGCCATTAAAAGGAGCTAAGTATTGCTAACGCTGCTTGCAGCAGTGCTAGCGGTATGTACGTAGTTGTACTGGGACTAGGGCTTGAGCAGTCTTGCAGTTCCCAACACAGCCACTGATGGCAGCACTGCTTTCATTTAATGTAAAAATGCAAAAAAGTTAAACTATACACATTTTCTTTAATAGGTAGCATAGCTAGTTTGCATAGGTAGTCTCCTGTTCTTAAGGGCACTTCCTGTTGAGCTAATAATTCCACAGTATAACCCACTTCTTCAAATACTTTTTAGAGTCTCTCAGTTTCTGTATGTATCCCTTTAATTTAGAGAAGTTGCACTTAATCCACATGTATTGACATTTTGGGGGATTTTATTAGGTCAGGTAGGCAAATAACAGTTAAAAGCTGTTAATGCAAATAATAGAAATAACCAGAAATTACATTAATGGCATTTTTAAATGTTAAGGGATAGTATTAAATTCCTGTGGCATGGCAAGGTGTAAATCATTGCACAAATCTACACCTGCTCCCGAGTGTTGTGCAATGCCTGTGTAGTGTCCCAGCACAGGTGTGCCACTAAGTCTTTTATGCACCTGGGCAAAGTAACTCATTCAGGTTCCCACAGTGGGATTAAAGATAGGTGTATTGTGTGTTTTTCTCTACTAGGTGTCACTACAATGTTTTCTGTATGTCTTACAGTGTGCACAGCTGAAGGAAGCACTGGGTTAACTATGTTGTTACATGTTTATTTTCCTCCAATCACAGATGCAGGCTTGGTTTCCCTCACTTTTCTACCTATCCTCTTTCTTTTCTCTTTGCTACACACCGCCCCGCCAATCACAAGACACTTTAGTTGGCCCCTATAAGAGGGAGGTTAGTTCCTGGTGGGAAAAGTTCTCTAGTCAGTTCAGTGAGAGAGACACAGACAGAGGTAGTTACTGCTGCAGTGAAGCTAGGGCCTCGCTCAAGCCAGGACCCTTGTCAGGGACTGAAAGGCTTTTCTATTTTTTGTGTAAGTAACTACCGCTAGCAGTGCCAGACCCCTCAGGAGGAAAGGACGTCCTCTGAGGATCACCTTGTCCATGCCAGGCATACTCTCTACAAGATACAGATCTGCTGTCAGGATGGTATCTTTGCAGAGCTTGATGTGTCCCTCGGCTCATGCTGTGTGGCCGAGAAGGCGCTGATTTTCTTGTATTTGTTCTGTTTCTGTGTTTTGTTTTGCATTAGTGTGAACGCTGGTTTATTTTGTCTACTCACTTGATTTAATGGACACACCCGACTTCATCTGCTGAGTTCTGTCTGGCCATGTCATGGTTAATCTTTGTTTTGATTCTTTCTGTGACTGCCAGGTCTTCCTGCCAGTGGATGTGTTTTGTTGTCAGGTGTCTGTGCTTGGAGATCAGGGGGATGGTCCAATCATGGCCGTTTCTAGGGGCGGGCGGGCCGGGCGACCGCAAGGGGCACCGAGAGGTTGGGGGCGCTGGTGGCACCCCCAGGACCTGACTTAGCGGTGTGTACTCCCGGCCGTCAGCCCGCCCGCCCCATCACCTGCTCCGACCCCTGTACCGCCCGCTGGACTGCAGCTCCGCCCCCCCCGGACAGCACTTGGCCGAGCCGAGCGCTCATCACCCAGCTGGCTGCTGCCGCCCCCTCCTCTGGGTCCTGGTCTGACCTCCCCATCACCTGCTCAGACCACTGGACAGCCCGCCGGACCGCAGCTCCGCCCCCCGGACGGCACTTGACCGAGCCGAGCGCTAATTACCAGGCTGGCTGCTGCCGCCCCCTCACACATCGTCTCCCTCCAGCATATGACGTCATCTGACTGTGCTGGAGGGAGAAGATGTGTGCAGGGGCGGCGGCGGCCTGCTTGCTCCCCGCAGGCCGGAGGAGAAGAACAGACAGGGTCCCGCTCTATCTATTGAGGTGAGTATAATGTTGTTTTTTTTGTGTGTGTGTGTGTTTTGGGGGGGTGGGGTGCAGAGCACAGGGGGAGATTATTTATATGAGGACAGCATGGGAGGGATTTTTTACTATGGGGGGCAGAGCACAGGGGGGGGATTATTAATATGAGGACAGCATGGGGGGGATTATTAATATGGGAACAGCATTGGGGGGGATTATTAATATAAGGACAGCATTGGGGGGGATTATTAATATGAGGACAGCATTGGGGGGGATAATTAATATGAGGACAACATTGGGGGGGATTATTAATATGAGGACAACATTGGGGGGGATTATTAATATGAGGACACATTGGGGGATTATTAATATGGGGACAGCATTGGGGGGGATTATTAATATGAGGACAGCATTGGGGGGATTATTAATATGGGGACAGCATTGGGGCGGATTATTAATATGAGGACAGCACAGGGGGATTATTACTAATTTGGATGCAGCACGACGAATTATTACTATGGGGACAGCACAGGTGGCATTATTACTATATGGGGGCACAGCAGGGGATGCTACATACAGGGGGCAACCCACATACCTACTTACTTTACTGCACATGACACAAAAAAGTGGAAATTGTAAAAGTGCGGAGCCTAAAAATGTTTGTCTGGCAGGTTCACAAGAGATCATCATGGTGGTCTGGGCCAGAAGGGGAGGAAAAGGGAACAAAGAAGACGTCACCTGTGAGTCACTATATGACTTTTTTTTGCCCCACGTAGAAAAGGGTTGAATAACACTGCTGTATGCCATGATACACACACTGCTTCCCCCTAGTAACACCCGCCCCCCCCTCCACATATCACTTTGGGGGGGGGTTTGCTTTCAGCAAGATTCGCCCTGTAGTTCAAATTACCTAGAAACTGCCCTGGGTCCAATTATGTTTTAAACCAGAACCATGGCCTCCTATATAACAACCCCAGTCTGTGTACTCCTTGCTGGTTATTGAGCTTGTCTCTGTCTGCCTCTGACATTTTGCACCTACACACCAGGTTACACTTGGGTTATCCAAACCTGTGGAAGCAGTGCCTGTCTGACTAGGGGTGGGTACCAACGCCACTCCAGGCTACATAGACAAGGGCCCAAGAGACTCTACAACCACCTAGCAGCCACAACACCGCCAAAGCCACCCCGGCCAAAAGCAACCTGACTGCTTCGCCACATCGGCACCAGGTGGATTTACTAAGAGGTGTGTTCCACCCTCTGAAAACACAGAGGGTGGGATTTATTTAAGACTGGTGTACTCCTATGCTAGTCTTGATAAATGTCCCCCAAAATGTTTAATAATCATTTCCAAATCCTTGCATGGAGTTTCAAAAAGGTAGATGGTGCACACAGGGAACACACCTTTGCTAGAAACACAAGGATCCAACAATGTTTAAGCAAGGAGAAACAGGCAGAGTGACTTTAAATGGGTGCAAGTGGAACAGGATTGGTGGAGGCAGAAATAGGAGGAGACATGCTGCCCCTTTAAATCCTTGGTAAGCAAAAGAAAGTAGCATAGGCTAAGAGAACCACAGATGGCAGAGAACCCAGGATCTACAAAAAGAGCAGCAAAGAAGCAACACCAACAGGAGCAGGAACCAGAATGACTCTGCCGGCGGTAAGTATCACTACAATAGTACACATTACGCCTAAGTAGAAGAATCAGTGACAAAGTAATAGGAGAAACGGAAACTAGAAAATAACCCAAGCAACTTTGTAACAAATCATTAGTTTTGAGTAAATGAATTACATGCTGTATATTTCTTTGTATAAGAAGTCTATACCTGTCCCTGACTGTGTGCTGTAATGTCCCTACCTGCTTGCCCCCCTAGGCTAAACCCTAGGGCTGCAACTGGGCGAAAGTCCCTAGCCTAACTAGGGATACGGGGAGGTAGACAGTACACACAGACAGGTAAATACAAAACAGGTCAGGCAGTCCGAGACGGCAACAGGAGGTAACGTAAAAATCCAAATCGGCAAGCAATGGGTTAACAGAGTCCAGTCCAAGGTCGAGCACAGGAGGTATTGCAGTACAAAAGGATAAGGCAGAGGCAAAGTCTAAGTCCGAGTCCAAGTCCAAGTCACAAGTAACACAATCTAACGCTGGTGTATCTGGAGAACAAACATACACTGGCAACTACTGATGGAACTGGCCAGACTAAATGCTGCCAGAACTTCCGCCCCAGCTCCTGATAGGAGCAAGGAGTCTGACAGCAGTGATGCAGACCAATAGTAGCCAGGGAGCCCTCCCTGTGCTCTGAATGGAGGAAGACCCAGGAGCAATGCAACACCTGAAGGCTTAACCCCACAAGCACCAGAGAGGAATCAGGAGAAACATGAAGCCGGGTGTCGGCTCCCTGGCAGCACAGATAGAAGTGTGTAAATCAGGTCAGAGTAATGGGGCGCCGGCTGGTTCTTCCAGCCGAATTCACACACAGGGAACGAATTCTAACAGTCTTAATATCACACGTTAATTATCATTGTACTTTTAAAGGTGAGATAAGTTTATTTAAGGGACATAAAGAGAAAAATATACCCTTAAATAAGTACAGTGGTACCTTGATTTAAGAGTAACTTCAATTAGCATTTTGCAAGAAGAGCTCACATTTTTTTCAAAATTGTAACTTGGTTTAAGAGCTTTGCTTTGGTTTTAGAGCTTCCTGTACTAGGTGGAAGGGGGAGTGACGGAGGGGCATGGTCTGCATAGCGGGGTCTACAGCACTGTACTCTGACCCAGGAAGTCTCCCTCACCTTCCAAATCATAGCAGATCCACTTCAAGCTGGGGCTTGCATCAGGGGATGGGACTGTGGAGGTAATCTCATCATAGCTGTAACCCCTCTTTCCCGGACAGAGATTGCTGCTATACTGTGTCCACATCTGTCCTGCTCATTCCTTCATGCTCTCTGCAGTCTCTGTCAGCCCTTGTGTTTCCCATCCTCTCCATTCCTGCTATAATGTGCCTGCACTCACACTCAGCCATTCACTTTGCTGCTATAATGTGCCTGCACTTACACTCACCATTCACACAGCTGTATAGAAAAGTCTCTGTCATTGTCCTCCTGCACAGGTCTGTTATTCTCACTTCCTGATTGGTCCATGCTGAACACACACCCTTTCCCATTTCTGTCATGTGACTACACAGACCTCTGACAGCAGCCCTGCTTCTCTTTTCTAGCCTGTTGTACTACAGTACTGCATTATGTGAATCTGCCGCTCCATCCTGTATCTACAAACTGCAGCTGTTTTTTCTGATTTATGCACTTAATATACATTATACTCCACATGCTGCTTGCTATACTGTACAGTAACTTACAATATGACATATTAAGCTATTTCTCATTGTTTGTTTCATCTGTTCTACATGTTATTCAGAATTAAAAAAACATTATTTTTGGGATGCTGAATCAACTGTCTGCATTTTAGTGATTTCTTATGGGATTTCCTATGGAAAAATTCGCTTTGCTTGAAGAGTGGATGGTCCCGGAACGAATTATGCTCGTAATTAGAGATGAGCGAGTACTAAAATGCTCAGGTGCTCCAAATTATGGGCAACAGCTGGGTGGTGGCCCTCAATACAATTTTGCTGACCTAGACCAAGATGGGGAAGGCACACGTGTGTAGCTGGTGCTTTTTTTTAAGGCACCACGTGCACAGGACACAGCCAGTGAGAATATGTATAGCTGAACTACAGATCCCAGCCAGCCAAGAGAATGTCAGCAACAGGAGAAATTACTGACAGCTGCACTACAAGTCCAAGCCAGCAGCCAAAAGTAGCAAAAAAAAAAAAAAAAATGTTTTAAAGTTTTTAAGCCCTTTGAAGGACTGTTTTACTGTTTTAAAATTTTTAAGCCCTTAGAAGGTTCTTCGTGTCGGATTTAAGCCTAACACTCTCCCTGACAGACAGCAGCTCTCTCCCTAATCTCACCTGATTCTTATATGCCCAGGTCATCTGATTTGGCCAGCCAATCGCTGCTATCAACATGTAGGGTTCCCACATGATGCTACGAGCTCCTAAAGACTCTCCTGCATGATGATTGGCTAAAAAAAGCCACCAAACAGGCAGGAAGAGATGCTTATCCGAGCAACAAGCACCATCGAGTACCCTAATACTCGAACGAATACCAAGCTCAGACGAGCATGCTCGCTCATCTCTACTCATAATCCAAGGCACCACTCAGGGGCGTAGCTAATGACTCCTGGGCCCTGCTGCGAAAGGTCAACTTGGGCCCCCCCCCCTTCCTCGACCAAGTGATGCTATTGGTGTATATATATATATATATATATATATATACACCGAGACAGATATTACCAATAACACCAGCATATAAGGAAGATAGGAAGAGAAATATTATCACCATACATATTACTGTCATATTGTTACTGACCAAATCCTGTATACTAAGACCAATAAAACACAGTACCAGATAACAAGTAACAAATAATTCCACCACATACAGACTAACACCACCGCTGCTACTGACTAACACCGCCACATACTGACTAACACCAACGCTGCTACTAACACCACCACATACTGACTAACACCACCTCTGCTACTGACTATTACCACCACCTACTAACACCACCGCTGCTACTGAATAACATTCACTGTACACGTATCACCGCATCCAGTCATATAGAGGTGGACGCAGCTCCACACAGGCTCTATACACCATATACATTACAGTGCAGTTATATCCGGTGACTTACAGGGGACGTCTTCTCTGATCGGAGTTCTTCCCTTTTCATCTTCTTCTCCATCCGTCCTGGGCCATCATGAACTTCTCCGAGCCACGAATCCACAGAATCTGCCAGACAGACATATTAGGCTCCTCACACTGACACCATCCTCATCTCTCTACAAACTGCACATTTTTATTGGCCCCTTTATGCCCTCATTTAGTGGTTAGGCTGACTCTATGTGACCCCCTTATAGTTTATGCCCTATATGTAGCCTCCTTATAGATGGCCCTCCTCTGTGTATCCCCCCTTATAGTATATGCCTCCTACTATGTAGCCTCCTTATAGATGCCCCCTCTGTGTATACCCCCTTATAGATGGCCCCCTCTCCCCCTATGTTGCCCCCCTTATAGATTGCCCCCTCTCCCCCTTATAGATGCCCCCCTTATAGATGGCCCCTTCCCCCCCCTTATATATGCCTCCCTTATAGATGGCCCCTTCCCCCCCTTATATATATTGCCCCCCTATAGATAGCCCCCTCTCCTATAGATGGCCCCTTCCCCCCCCCTTATAGATGCCCCCCTCTGCTATAGATGGCCCTTCCCCCCTTATAGATGGCCCCCTCTTTATAGATGGCCCACTCTCCCCCCTCCTTATAGATGGTCCCCCTCTCCCCCCCTTATAGATGGTCCCCTCTCCCCCCCCTTATAGATGATCCCCCTCTTCCCCCCCCTTATAGATGGTCCCCTCTCCCCCCCTTATAGATGGTCCCCTGCCCCCTTTAGATGGCCCCCTCCCCCCCCTTATAGATGGTCCCCTCTCTTGCCCCCCTTTATAGATGGCCTCCTCCCCCCCCCCTTTATAAATGTCCCCCTCTCCCCCTCCCTCCTATAGATAGCCCCCTATTTCCTTTATGAAAACAAATAAAAAAAACACACACAACTCACCTAACAATGCGCTCCCCCGGCGATCTTCTTCTTCAGCCTCTGTCTGCCCCCGCATCATGCGCTGCTGCCGGGGGTGTCGCGTCCTATCCCCGGCAGCGTGCGCATCATAGAGTTCCCTGTGCTGAGACCTCCAGCACAGGGAGCGTCTCTAATGTGCGCTCCCTGTGCCGGAGGTAACAGGCACACAGGGAACTCTATGATGCGCACGCTGCCGGGGATAGGACGCGACACCCCGGCAGCAGCGCATGATGCGGGGCAGACGGAGGCGGCCTCTTGTGACCGCAAGCAACACAATGTTGCTTGCGGTCACAAGAGGGATTGATGAGGGGGGGCCTCAGGGGCCCCGCGGGCCCCCCCTTGTGGCGGGCCGGGTCGCAGCGGCGACCGCTGCGACCCTGGTAGTTACGCCACTGGCACCACTGTACTTTACAGTACTCTAAATTTGAAGATAATACTAATAATCACAGCAAACAATGTACCCTTTTGCTCACTAGTATGGATGTTTTGTCTCTGTTGCTATTAGTTTATGCCTTTTACTGTTAAATCTTAAAAGCAATAAATAAAACCTTTTTAAAAAAAATAATCACAGCAAACAAAACAAAAGTGAAGGCACAACTTTGGCTGCATGACATATGATGCAAACATTTATAGTTACCTAAGGAACGATTGGGATTTTGATTTTATAATCATAGATAGAATAGACTCAAAACATTTGCATGTGAAATGCTCTGTGAAAGGAGAACCAACATGAAAGAGGCAATAAATTGAGGAATCAAAATTTTTAAGGAAACACTAAACAAGAATTTTTGTACTGTTGCTTCTTCAAACTTCAAAGTATAGAGAAGTAATTTTTAAAGAGAATTTATCACCTAGATTTGTTTTTACTGATACGGGAACATCTTCTTTTTCCTGTTTTCATTTTTAAATTTTATTACAGATGGGCTAACTTGCTGAAAGTTAGGGTTTGTATGAACCCAAATGATTGACTCATTTACTCATCTCTATTTGTAGTACATTATTATGGGGGCTGGCATCTTGCCTAAGATGTTTTTAACAGCATTTAGCGACATGCTTTACAGCAATTCTTGTGGACATAAGGCCCTATTCCACGGAACGATTATCGGCTGTATTCGGACAATCAGCCATTATGGCCGATAATCGTCCTGTGGAATAGAAGGCAACGGTCAGCCGACATCGTTCATGTTGGCTGATTGTTGAGTCGTTTTGTCTTTCAAACAACTGTGAGCAACAGCTATTGTGTACCTGTGTTATCTATATACTAGTGTTACCTTTCACTGCACTCCTGTCTTCGTTGTTAAGAAGGTGATCTGTGATCTGCAAAACAAGAAATCTCAGCTTAGTTTTAGACCTAGTAGTGAAAATGAAAACTGCAAGATTTCAGGATTATTTAATAATATAGATAGTAAAATGGGAAATTCTTAAAAAATATGTTTACCGTAAAACCCAATTTAAACAATAAGTCTTTTTGAGATGACACATTCCCTTTATTGGAAATCTGTCAACCAGGGCCGGGACAAGGAGTTCTGGAGCCCTAGGCACAGAAGAAATCTTGCCCCCCCCCCCCCCCCCCCCGCCCCAAAAAAAACCAATTACATACATACATGCACCCTCACTCACACACATACATACATGCACCATCACTCACACACATACATACATACATGTACCATCACTCACACACATACATACATGCACCCTCCCTCCATCACACTCACATACATACATACATACATACATGCACCCTCACTCATACATACATGCACCCTCACACACACACATTCATGCACCCTCACTCATACATGCATATGCGATGCCCTGGCCCCTGGGGGCCACTTCCGCAGTGCTGATGTTATGAGTGGGCAATGACCGGGGCAGCTGCAGGGGTTATACTTGTCACGGTATAGGCCTGAGGGCAGCACAGCTGTAGGGCCGGTCTGTGGAATCTGCGGGTGATGATGGGCATGCGATTCTTCGCTGCACCTAGTCAGGGCACCAGTTAGTAGACACCAATGCCAGGGTTCAGTAACAGCGGTTTTATTAAAGTTAAAGTAACTTGTAGTAACGAGTTCCTCCGGTTGCAACCGGGTATATAGCAGGCTTAGACAGTTAGTGCAGGAGTGATGCTGCATAGGCTGCAGAGATACGTGCCGGATGTTGGGAGTAGTAGTATGAGATGAAACTAGCGTTGCTGGGTGGACAAACTTGGGAGTAAAACTTGCTGTGGGTACTTGTAGAGATGAGAGAGATATCCGCACGACACCCAGATAAGAGAGAAGATGACTCCGGACACTTGTATAGGCAGACAGCCGTTTACTGGAACGCAGCAGCAGAATCAGTCACTCTTCTTATGGTGAAAAGGCTGTAGAGACGCTTCTGTCCCCTTCTGAGGGAGAGGACAGAGCAACACAACCTCCTTGCTTGAAAGCAGGGGCTGAACTCCCTTGTCAGCAGGAAGTGGGAAGTCACATGGTTGCTCCTGGCCAGAGCTAGTCGGCCATTGGAGGAACCATGGTTACAGGGCACTGGCACGTGATCCACAGCATTGCATACCACTGTACAAGGTAATAATAATACACAGGAGTATATATATATACACCAAGATATACATGAAAATACACATAACCAGGGAATATCCGGGGGGAAACTAGCAGCAGTTGCAGTGTGCACAGTTACCAGAACCAGCATGGACTAAATGATAGAAATGAGCACGATAGGAGTAGTAGTCCTTGCGTTCTGGGACACTGCATACCTCCCTAGCAAGTTTGAGCCGACCTCGGCGAATCTAGAAGGTAGCAAACATGAATAGACTGGACAATCAAACAACAGGAATGAATGATGAGAGTGAGTGTGATGAGGTGTGTGTCTCCCACTCCCAAGGCACAGGTGAAAAAGGAGAAAGAGAATGAGAAACCCTAGTGGCAGGACTTCACCTAGGGGTGCCTAGCGTAGTCTGGCGACCAGGTAGCTAGTGCGTGAACCATCTGACGTGTAAGCCAGGACAACTTAACTGCTGGCGGGTGACCCTCCATGTTCCAGCCAGTTAGACAGTAGGTTTTCTGTATAAAGTGTTACCCTACTGGAGGAGAACTGTGAAGACCTGTGTATTCCCTTGGCGTGTTTGTGAAATGTCTTGAATACCTGGAAGAGAGAGAGAGAAAAATAATAAAAGCAACCATACACTTTTGGGATCCCTCATATACACAAGCAATCATGCGACAAGCCTTCTTTACCATGAGAACTGTGAATCTGTGGAACAGTCTACCACAGGATCTGGTCACAGCAAAAACAGTAGAGGGCTTCAAAACCGGCCTAGACAAGTTCTTAGACCAAAATAATATCAATGCATATGTATAGAACCTATCACCCCTCCCCCTTCCCTGTATCCATCCCCTCCTTGGTTGAACTTGATGGACATGTGTCTTTTTTCAACCGTATTAACTATGACACAAGCACTCTATAAGCCAAACACACGAAAAGGCATCCAAGGTGCAATGGGTATGGACAAGTGTAAATGTTGGAGTATTACTATGTGTGGTTACTAACGTGTGGAGACAAAACAGGGCGACCAACACTAGAGACACCAGGAAGGGAGGTACAAAGGACGACATATACAACGAGGTCTTTGATGAGAACTGGCTCAAGTAAATCTTAAGGAAACCTGAGAGAAATCTGAATACA
Source organism: Dendropsophus ebraccatus (assembly GCF_027789765.1). NCBI lineage: Eukaryota > Metazoa > Chordata > Amphibia > Anura > Hylidae > Dendropsophus > Dendropsophus ebraccatus. The sequence continues at coordinate 128,655,444 of NC_091455.1, forward strand.
AACTGGCTCAACTAAATCTTTCCAGCTATAAAGATAATATAGACAATACTGAGAATATGAGACTGGATGAGAAAATACACTCCTATATAATCTAGACTTTCTCTGAGGTATATATGAACTGACTTCTCTTACTCAGAGGAGGAGCTATCTGACTTTGACACTAGAAAAATAAACTGTTTCTTACAAAAAGAGGCACTCTACTCTGAGGCTACTTAAACATCCTTTTGCCTGCTCAGAGGAGGAAATATAAGAGACTTTGATAATACTGAAATACAATAGCAGAATAAGTGTAACACTAGAAATAAGTGCAATAATAACTTTGGGTATCACACATTCACAGAAAAGTGCTTTAGGAAGGAATGGGTTAAGTGTCTCTGTTAGGGAGAGTCTCTTTGAGGCAATAAAGACTATCGTCCATGGCTAAAGGCTCTGGGACAGGCACTAGAGAACAGTTTGGTTATGGTGAGTGTGCATCAGCTCATGGCTGGTTAGTACAGGGAACTTGGTCAGGAGGACCAGGCACGAACCTTGAACGTTACATAACTTTTCACACCAAACAAAAACAGAAATACTGAACAGCAAAACAGTTTAACCCTCTAAGGGCTTAGCTCTCTGTATGAGCCCTAATAGGAGGCAGCAGGATCTCCAGCACCATTCCCCTTCTTCTCCCAGGGGTACCTATAACGAGAAGGGGCGGGAGCAGGAACATCACTGGATGCAGAAGTGACCACAATACTCGGGGTCACAGTGGTGATCGGGGATATGATGGGAGCCACGTGGTAGGTCACCGAGGTGGTGGTGGTCGCGGCTCTAGCCACGGCAGTGGTGAGGTTTCCTGGAGTAGTTGATCCCGAGGGCTGTGATGAGACCCTGATAGAGCCCAGGGGCTGAAAATCTTCCCAATCCTCCTCCCAGTCTTCAGAGAAACGGCCGTTGTACGGGGTTAGTAAGCCGGGTGACGGCAGCAGCCCAGGGACCCTTCTTGGAGCCCACCAGGGTGTACTTCACCACTTCCCCGGCTGTGAGCTTCTTCTTGTAGGCAGGCTGATAATCCCGGGTGATGGCCCTCCGATTTACCAGCACTAGGAGTCCATTAGAGGCGTCCATTATCAGACCATAGCTGCGTTTCTGGTCAAATTTCGTGACCGTGCCTCGTCGCCTTTCCAGCAGAACTTCCCCGGCACGGGGCTTCTCCAGCTTCCGTATGAACAGGCGTTCAGTCTCCCCATCAGATTCGGCCCAAGGGGTGTGAGGGTGACCCCACAGGGGAGCATAGGCTGAATATGGGACAGCTGGATGGGCTTCCGGCGCTAGGCCAGTCTTGACGGATTTGCGGACCCCAGTAACAAAAGGAGTAGGAGGTGATCGGGTAGTAGTGGTAGTGGAAGTCACCATAGTAGCCATGGTAAGGGTGGCTTTAGTCACCGGGGGTAGCAGGATTAGGGCCTGCTCGATCTCATCCGCCAACTTCTTTATAACCGGGTCGTCCCCAAACACCCACTGAGGCAGGGAAGGTGTCTTGGGCCCAGGGAGTCTCCAGGGACTGGCGTATCAGGTGGCCTTAGAGTTATCCCCCTTGCTAGAGGCAGGAAGAGGGGGCCCGGAACCCCGGTACTCACGGATTCATCACACTCTGGCGAGGTCGACCCTCCTGTGGAGAGCGCCAGATCCGACTCGCTGGAGCGGCCTGGTATCGGAGACAGACTGCGGTCAGACAAGGAGTCCAACTCCCAGTCACTATGCGTCGGGCTGGCCGGACGGCTATGCTCGGCAGCGTCGGACTTGTCGGACCCCCAGCTGTTGTCATCTGATGGGAGCGGGGCTGACAGGCAAGCGGGATCCAACTCAGGCAGATGTTGTGGATATCCTGGCAACACGGCAGCAGCAGTGGCACACGTGTCTTCCATCCGAGCCGCCATCTTGCTACGCACTGGCCGGAACTTGTAGCAGGAAGGGGAGGAGCGCCAGGCTGGAGGATCAGATCTTAGAATCTGCCTAGCAACATCAACGTCAGCGGCGGCAGCCGGCCAATCAGGAACAGTCAATGCAAAGTCTATAGCGCCGGGCGATTCCCGCGCTTTAACAGCATGGCAGTTAACCCCCTCTGGCCCGGAGTATGGCGTAGCAAGGAATAAGAGGAAACAGCGGCCATCTTGGATACAGTTTAGGGCCTGGGGCACTTCAATTACTCCCATGATGATTCGGGCACAGTCTCTGCAGATAATAATAAAATGTAAATCTTGCACACCGCGTGATGTAAGATCCTGTTCGTGACGCCAAAATGCGATGCCCTGGCCCCTGGGGGCCACTTCCGCAGTGCTGATGTTATGAGCGGGCAATGACCGGGGCAGCTGCAGGGGTTATACTTGTCATGGTATAGGCCTGAGGGCAGCACAGCTGTAGGGCCGGTCTGTGGAATCTGCGGTTGATGATGTGAAGCATGCGATTCTTCGCTGCACCTAGTCAGGGCACCAGTTAGTAGACACCAATGCCAGGGTTCAGTAACAGCGGTTTTATTAAAGTTGAAGTAACTTGTAGTAACGAGTTCCTCCGGTTGCAACCGGGTATATAGCAGGCTTAGACAGTTAATGCAGGAGTGATGCTGCATAGGCTGCGGAGATACGTGCCGGATGTTGGGAGTAGTAGTATGAGAAGAAACTAGCGTTGCTGGGTGGACAAACTTGGGAGTAATACTTGCTGTGGGTACTTGTAGAGATGAGAGATATATCCGCACGACACCCAGATGAGAGAGAAGATGACTCCGGACACTTGTATAGGCAGGCAGCTGTTTACTGGAACGCAGCAGCAGAATCAGTCACTCTTCTTATGGTGAAAAGGCTGCAGAGACGCTTCTGTCCCCTTCTGAGGGAGAGGACAGAGCAACACAACCTCCTTGCTTGAAAGCAGGGGCTGAACTCCCTTGTCAGCAGGAAGTGGGAAGTCACATGGTTGCTCCTGGCTAGAGCTAGTCGGCCATTGGAGGAACCATGGTTACAGGGCACTGGCACGTGATCCACAGCCTTGCATACCACTGTACAAGGTAATAATAATACACAGGAGTATATATATATATATATATATATATACACCAAGATATACATGAGAATACACATAACCAGGGAATATCCGGGGGAAAACTAGCAGCAGTTGCAGTGTGCACAGTTACCAGAACCAGCATGGACTAAATAATAGAAATGAGCATGATAGGAGTAGTAGTCCTTGCGTTCTGGGACACTGCATACCTCCCTAGCAAGTTTGAGCCGACCTCGGCGAATCTAGAAGGTAGCAAACATGAATAGACTGGACAATCAAACAACAGGAATGAATGATGAGAGTGAGTGTGATGAGGGGTGTGTCTCCCACGCCCAAGGCACAGGTGAAAAAGGAGAAAGAATGAGAAACCCTAGTGGCAGGACTTCACCTAGGGGTGCCTAGCGTACTCTGGCGACCAGGAAGCTAGTAGCTACCAAGATATACATGAGAATACACATAACCAGGGAATATCAGGGGGAAAACTAGCAGCAGTTGCAGTGTGCACAGTTACCAGAACCAGCATGGACTAAATGATAGAAATGAGCACGATAGGAGAAGTAGTTCTTGCGTTCTGGGACACTGCACATACATACATGCACCCTCACACACATACATTCATGCACCCTCACTCACTCACACATGCACCCTCACTCACACATACATACATACAAACATACATACATGCACCCTCACTCACACATACATACATATACCCTCACTCACACACACATGCACCATCACTCACACATATACATACATGCACCCTCACTCACACATACATGCACCCTCACTCACACATACATACATACATACATACATACATACATGCACCAGGGCTGTGGAGTCGGAGTCAGAGTTGAAGCTAGTTTTGGCTGGAGTCGGAGTTGAAGTCGGAGCTAGCTTTGGCTGGAGTCGGAGTTGGAAAAAAATGTACCGACATGTAGAATTGAATTTTGATATGAATTTTACAAGTTTTGCTCATGAATATACATTATGAGTAACATTCTAATAGGACACTGGCCCTATTACATAAGGGTGGTCATGGAAAAGTTGTCGGTCACTATTTGGCAGCTTGTTTCTCAGCTGGAAGAGTCCATTGTGTGGGGGGAGATCTGTGCTGTTCTCTTCCTGGATGCTGGATGACTGTATATGAGCAGCAGTGTAATATGAAGATATCCTGTGTAATATAGAGGAGGAGAAGAAGACATAAGTAGTGTAGCAGTAACCTCTGTCCTCAGTGTGGTGTTTTCTCTCAGGGAGAAGATTGTGTGTTTTTCTTTAGTGTTCAATGGCTGCAGCTGTGTGTATGTGTGTGCTATGGCTGCAGCAGGCTATGTGTGTGTGTGTGTGTGTGTGTGTGTGCGCTATGGCTGCAGCAGGCTGTGTGTGTGTGTGTGTGTGTGTGCTATGGCTGCAGCAGGCTGTGTGTGTGCTATGGCTGCAGCAGGCTGTGTGCTATGGCTGCCGCAGGCTGTGTGTATGTGTGCTATGGCTGCAGCAGGCTGTGTGTGTGTGTGTCTGCTATGGCTGCAGTAGGTTGTGTGTGCTATGGCTGCAGCAAGTTGTGTGTGTGTGTGTGTGCTATGGCTGCAGCAGGCTGTGTGTGTGTGCTATGGCTGTAACAGGCTGTGTGTGTGTGCTATGGCTGCACCAGGCTGTGTGTGTGTGTGTTATGGCTGCAGCAGGCTGTGTGAGTGCTATAGCTGCAGCAGGCTGTGTGAGTGTGTGTATGCTATGGCTGCAGCAGGCTGTGTGGGTGTGTGTGCGTGCCATTGCGTGCCCCCACAATGACCTTTTATATCACTGTGTGACCTCTATATCACTATGTGTGACCCCCTCTATATCACTATGGCTGACCTCTATATTACAGCTATCTGGCATTGTTAGCAGTGTTTCTGTGTGTATGGTGAATATTTAGTCAGAAACATAGAAGACTGTCAGCAGGAAAAGATCACCTGCTCCATCTAGCCTAGTTCTGAGTTGTTCAGGACATGGAGGCTGGAGACTGGCTGCATCCACTGCACACACAGGAGAATCTGCTTTATATCTTTCCTTATTCCCTCAGAAGTTGCCCCAGGATCATGTAGGACATTAGGGAGAAGCTGCTGAGCCAGTGTGATAAATAACTCCCCTGGTATATGACCGGCCATTTATGAAGGAGCAGGAGTCTGAGTCAGGAGTCGGACCTGATAAAATTCAGGAGTCGGAGTCGGAGCTGCGGCTTACCAACTCCACAGCCCTGGCATGCACCCTCACTCACACATACAAACATGCACCCTCACTCACACATACATACATACATGCACACACACACATACATACATACATACATGCACCCTCACATACATACATACATACACACTCACTCATACATACATACATAAACACACACATACATAAATACATGCACCCTCACTCACACATACATGCACGTACACATACATTCACTAACCTCCTTGATACTGGTCTCCTCACTGGCAGACATCCTGGCTGTGCAGGGTCAGGACCTGAGATAAGGACAGCCATAGTCAGGCAGTGGAGGAAGCTCTGCAGGGGGCCTTCCTGTTGATGACACTGTGCAGGTTTGTGCTGCGTGTCCTCTCCTCCCCCATCCCCTGGACCCGACAGCCAGGGCAACCTCAGGGACAAATCAATACGCAACTGTAGTGACTATTTAATGTGTCCATACAAAGAGATTGACTCACGTTTCGTTGTTTTCAATTCTCCTTTTATTTCTTTTCTATTTGAATGGTTTATTTACATAAAACAGCTTCAGGCTTTACTTAGGAGCACATAGACTAAGTGGGCGTTCCTCTCTGTCGTGATGCGACGTTTCGGGGTAAGCCCCCTTACTCTTGCGTGCTCATGCGTGATTTGTGCTCCTGCTACGTATATATAAAAGGTACAAGTCACCGGCTTGTGGCAGATGGGGAAACGGTGATGATATTTAATAGCTGATAAGTATAAGGGACTTTTGACTTCAGTCAGTTTTGTTTGTTTCAACCTCAGGGACAGCAGCAGACAGTGGAGGATACACACCACACAGTGTAAGTGATGTTGTGCATCCTCTACTGTTTGCTTTTCTACCACAAACCCTGTTACCAGGTTCAGGCTTGTGGAGGCTTGTGTACATGCACCCTCACTCACACACACATACATACATACATACATACATGCACCCTCACTCACACATACATGCACCCTCACTCAGAAAGCAATGGGCTATAAAATTGTCTGTGAGCACAGACAACTTCACGGAATGTGCGAATAAGGCAATAAGGCCTTAGGCCGCATTTACACGTCTGCAGCTCTGTCTGCAGCCACAGCCAGGCTTTTATGGACTTCACTAAGGATATGCATTGATAGCCTTCCACAATTGCATGGACCCATTTATTAGTGATAGGTGATCATGGCCCTTTTACAGATCCATACAATTATGGTTGTGTAAAAGGGTCCATTGAAATCAATGGGTACTATACTGGATCTGTAATTGCAGACAGTATAAGGCTATGTTCACACAACGTATGAGACCGGCCGTTTCGTGACCCGGTCGGGTCACGGAACGGCCGGTCTCTGCAAAGATTATCCCGCCAGGTAGTTAAGTACCGGCCGGATGATCCTTCTGGCCGTAGTATTCTGATGCGGGCGCATCAGCGCGCGCCCGCATTAGAATTTGCCACTGCACACAATGAAGCAAGCGGCCGCTCGCTTCATTGTGTGAACTGACAGGGTTTTCCTACAGCCGCAATTTAGTGAATTGCGGCCACAGAAAACTGACATGTGTATACTGACATATGATGCGTATATGCTCCGGCCGGTATCCCATTGAAGTAGAGGCAGTGTCCCCCTGCGCATAAAGTACGGTGGCAACAACAGCCGTACTTTTACGTAGTGTAAAAGAGACCTAATATTGTCCCCTCCTGTGTTGTTTCTAAAGTAGAAACATGTTGTTTTTTGTTTTTTTACTGTGTTCTACTTCAAATAAGAAAATGGTAATTTGCAACTACAATTACACTGGGAAGAAAAGTGCCACAATTGTGTTAGGCTAGGGCTACACAGCGACTTTGTTTGTGCAACACAGAGATTGTATAATGTTGCACCTAATGTTAGTGAATGTTGCCTTATTGTGACGCAAGTTGCAAAAAAACATCCTTGATGGATTTTTGGTTGCAAGTTGCAAGTCATATGAAATTTTGCTACCAGAAGCCTTAATGCATGTTGCATGTGAATACGACTTGCCTGAGACTGAGCTATTTTGTTGATAGTCAAGTCACAACTGTAATAAAGTCTAGGAACAGTATGTCGCAGACAAGTCACACAAATTATTTTGGCCATGCAACATACACTCACCGGCCACTTTATTAGGCACACCTGTCCAACTGCACGTTACCACTTAATTTCTTATCAGCCAATCACATGTCGGCAACTCAGTGCATTTAGGCATGTAGACATGGTCAAGACAATCTCCTGCAGTTCAAACAGAGCATCAGTATAGGGAAGAAAGGTGATTTGAGGGCCTTTGAACGTGGCATGGTTGTTGGTGCCAGAAGGGCTGGTCTGAGTATTTCAGAAACTGCTGATCTACTGGGATTTTCACGCACAACCATCTCTAGGGTTTACAGAGAATGGTCCGAAAAAGAAAAAACATCCAGTGAGCGGCAGTTCTGTGGGTGGAAATGCCTTGTTGATGCCAGAGGTCAGAGGAGAATGGGCAGACTGGTTCCAGCTGATAGAAAGGCAACAGTGACTCAAATAGCCAACCGTTACAACCAAGGTAGGCAGAAGAGCATCTCTGAACGCACAGTACCTCCAACTTTGAGGCAGATGGGCTACAGCAGCAGAAGACCACACCAGGTGCCACTCCTTTCAGCTAAGAACAGGAAACTGAGGCTACAATTTGCACAAGCTCATCGAAATTGGACAGTAGAAGATTGGAAAAACGTTGCCTGGTCTGATGAGTCTCGATTTCTGCTGCGACATTCGGATGGTAGGGTCAGAATTTGGCGTCAACAACATGAAAGCATGGATCCATCCTGCCTTGTATCAACGGTTCAGGCTGGTGGTGGTGGTGTCACGGTGTGGGGAATATTTTCTTGGCACTCTTTGGGCCCCTTGGTACCAATTGAGCATCGTTGCAACGCCACAGCCTACCTCAGTATTGTTGCTGACCATGTCCATCCCTTTATGACCACAATGTACCCAACATCTGATGGCTACTTTCAGCAGGATAATGCGCCATGTCATAAAGCTAGAATCATCTCAGACTGGTTTCTTGAACATGACAATGAGTTCACTGTACTCCAATGGCCTCCACAGTCACCAGATCTCAATCCAATAGAGCATCTTTGGGATGTGGTGGAACGGGAGATTTGCATCATGGATGTGCAGCCCACAAATCTGCGGCAACTGTGTGATGCCATCATGTCAATATGGACCAAAATCTCTGAGGAATGCTTCCAGCACCTTGTTGGATCTATGCCACGAAGAATTGAGGCAGTTCTGAAGGCAAAAGGGGGTCCAACCCGTTACTAGCATGGTGTACCTAATAAAGTGGCCGGTGAGTGTAGAGACTTGCTGTTACGTGACCAAAGTTGTTGTGTAGCCCCAGCTTTATAAGGGTGCATTCACATGTAAAGGACCTGCAGCAGATTTGATGCTTTGTTCAGTTATTTATATCAAATCTGCAGCGGATCTGCAGCATAAAAGCATACAGTGCGTGTAAAGCTACACTAAAGAAAACAACAATTTGAGTTAAAGAGGTAGTCCGGATATCTATTGCTGGGACTGCGTCCCTTTCTACATATTCTTTCTCTTTTCTGTTATAATTGTAAAATTCTTCTTAATAAACTTTGATTTCCAAAAAAAAAAGAGGTACTCCGGGCTGGGGTCATTTTTATTGTACGGCCAGGGAGGGGGTGGAAATAGAAGGCGCTGGTCACTTACTTTCCCGGTTCCAGCGCAGGGTTTTGGATCGCGCCTCCCCGTTTTCCCATCTAGCCACTGCTTCCTGGTCTGAGCTGCGGCTTGAGACATGACGTCTTAGGGCAGCTCAGCTATTCAGCGGCTGAGGCGGAACTCCGCACAGGAGAACGGGGCGGCCCGATCAGGGACCGGACGCTGGAACTGGGGAGGTAAGTGACCGGCACCTTCTATATCCACCCCCTCCCCGGCAGTACAATAAAAATGACCCCAGCCCGGAGTACTCCATTAAATCTGAGAAAAATCGAATATATCTCCACATCTCCAACTAGCGTAAAACCCATTCTGCAGCTAGAAGTTTGAATATCCATGCATACGACCACGCCAGGTCAGTACTGCATGTGCCTGCATCCATGAATAGCCAAACTTCCAGCAAAGAATGGATTTCACGCTGATTGGGTCAGCATACAACATGACAGGTCTGCCTGCCCTATACCCTTGAATGATAAATCTTGCCTTAAACCCAAAGAGAGAGAAATTTATGAATCAAGGCTTGTGGAATGAGAGAAGACATTCTCCGCTAAGTTGTGGTTTGGAGCAGCATGAAAATGTAGACAGGTTTCCTTTAAAGGGAATCCGTCAGCTCCCCGGCAATAACTAAGGTGTTGACAGTGTGCAGTAGCTGGCAGCCCCCAGTAAGCATGGTGCCTTTTTGGTAATTTTCTGTGCAGTGGATTATGTACTATCTTATGTCTCCTACTTTCACAGAGCTGTTGTTTGTGCCACACTGGTCATGCATCCTCCTCCCTCTTCATGAATAATCAATGCTGCCCGGCCTCCTGCTCGCTCAGCTGTCAGATTGCAGATCAGTCCTCTGTAGGCAGGTTATAGAATCTTTCCTCTGTAATGTGTTGGAACTGTGGTCTAGGAGTAACTCACCTGTCTAGAGAACTGACAGCAGTTCATTCTCTGGTTCAAATCCCCTATTAAATAGATGTCTTTTTTTCCTCATTATTGTATCATTTTTAAGCCTATGTTCTTTTATGGCTATTTATGGCTATTTAATTTCCATCAGGGGATTCAAACCAGAGAATGAACTGCTGTCAGGTCTCCAGACAGGTAAGTTACCCCTAGACCACAGCTCTAACACATTAGGGAGGAGAGATTCTTTCAGAGATAACCTGCCTACAGAGGACTGATCTGCAATCTGACAGCTGAGCGAGCAGGAGGCCGGGCAGCATTGATTATTCATGAAGAGGGAGGAGGATGCATGACAGGTGTGGCAAGAACAACAGCTCTGTGACAGTAGTAGACATAAGATTGTACATAATCCACTGCACGGAAAATTACCAAAAAGGCACCATGCTCACTGGGGGACTGCCAGCTACAGCACACTGTCAACACCTTAGGTTGTGCCCGGGAGCTGAAGGATTCCCTTTAAAGGGGTATTTGTACTTGTAATGTTATCCCCTTTACACATGATAAAGCAGGGATATGGAACCTGCAGCCCTCAAGCTGTTGCAAAGCTACAACTCCCATCATGTCTAAATCAGGTGTAATGGCACATAGTTCTGTCCATTTTCTCCTACCTGCTGCAGGTCGCTCTGTCCTATGGTCTGTAACGCCCGGAGTAGTGGATCCACTGGACCGGCACCAGCGATGGCACAAACCTCACCAGGGAGCGGAGTCTAAGGGGCCGCTGGTTTTCACCAGAGCCCGCCGCAAGGCGGGATGGACTTGCTGCGGCAGGCGACCCCCAGGTCACTACCCCTGGCTTGGTTGCTGGTGACGGCAGGCGAGGCGTGACAGGAGCAGGTACTGACAGTGGCGTGTAAGCGTACCGCAGGTGACAGGCTGAACACAGGAACAGCAGAGAGACGGGAAGCAGGAACCAGGGACTAGGAGTAGGGACTGGGTAGCGGACAGGAATCAGGAACAAGGACTAGGGACCAGGTAGCGGACAGGTATCAGGAACAACAGGGAGCTGGGCCAAACACTATGGGAAGCATGTAGAGGCTCCAACACAGGGGACAGGGCATGCTGGGATTTATAGGGAGTGATTGGGTGCAACTACCAATTAGGGGCGGACTGGCCCTTTAAATCTGAGACAGCCGGCGCGCGCGTGCCCTAGGAGGCGGGGACGCGCGCCGGCCGGCACAGACGGAAGGAGGAGCGGGACGAGGTGAGGCGCCCCCCGGGGCCGAACAGACAGCAGCGCCGGGTCCCTGCACCAGGACCCCGGCGGCTGCCTGAGCTGGATGGCGGTTGCGGCGGCGTCCCGGAGCACGGGACGCCGCCGCGGCCATGACAATACCCCCCCCCCTTTGGCCTCCCCCTCTTTCTTGCCTGCAGGAACCCCTTGATGAGATCTTTATCCAGGATGTTAGCCTCGGGTTCCCAGGACCTCTCCTCCGGACCAAATCCTCTCCAGTCCACCAGGAAGAAACGTCTCCCTCTGACAGTTTTCATGGCCAGAATATCTTTAACAACGTAGACGTCGTCTGAGACGGCTTGTGGAACAGAGAACGGAGACTGATCGGAGAACCGGTTGAGGACCACAGGCTTCAAGAGGGAGACATGGAAGGCGTTCGGAATCCGCATAGTAGGGGGCAGGCGGAGTTTGTAGGTGACAGGGTTTATGCGTTTCAGCACCGAAAAAGGACCAAGGAATCGGGGACCCAACTTGTAGCTGGGAATCTTGAGTCGAACATATTTGGCCGAGAGCTAGACTTTGTCACCTGGACGAAAATTCGTGGCAGGTCTCCTCTTCTTATCCGCCTGGTCCTTCATGCGTTCTGAGGCTTTGAGTAAGGACTGTCGAGTTTGTTCCCAGATCGACTGCAGGTCAGATAACAGCTCCTCCACGGCTGGGACCCCAGAGGATGGAGAGAGAGGCAGAGGAGGACGAGGATGATGCCCGTAGACCACATAGAAAGGAGACTTGCCTGTGGAACTCGAGTCCAGATGGTTATAGGAGAATTCCGCCCATGGAAGGAGGTCGGACCAGTTGTCTTGGCGGCTGGACACAAAATGCCGTAGGTAGTTACCCAGGATCTGATTTACTCTCTCCACTTGCCCGTTAGACTGGGGATGGTAGGCTGATGAGAAGTCCAGCTTTACTTGGAGCTGCGAGCAGAGGGCACGCCAAAACTTAGAGACAAATTGAGAGCCTCGGTCGGACACAATGTGAAGAGGAAGTCCATGCAGGCGGAAGATGTGTCGGAAGAACAACTGAGCCAGACGAGGAGCAGAGGGTAGGCCAGGAAGAGCCACGAAGTGAGCCATTTTAGAGAAGCGGTCCGTCACCACCCAAATAACAGTATTGCCCGCAGATGGTGGTAGGTCGGTGATGAAATCCATCCCAATGTGGTGCCAGGGATGGTCCGGGACTGGCAAGGGCAAAAGTAGGCCGGCAGGTCTTTGACGGGGAGACTTATTCCTGGCACAGACTGCACAGGAAGCCACAAAATCCTTGACATCCTGGAGGAGATTGGGCCACCAGTAGTGACGGGAGATCAATTGCCCAGTCTTTTGAGTTCCTGGATGCCCGGCCACCAAAGAGGAATGCCCCCACTTCAAGATGCGTCTACGGAGCGCGGGGCGCACATAAGTCTTCCCGGGGGGCAGTCTCTGCAGAGCAGAAGTAGCAACTGGTACTAGGCGGTCGGGAGGTATTATGTGACGAGGAGATTCCTCTTGCCCCATGACATCGGATGCTCGGGATAATGCATCGGCCTTTAGGTTCCTCTCGGCTGGACGAAAATGGATGGTAAAGTTGAACCGAGAGAAGAAGAGAGACCACCTGGCCTGCCGGGGATTGAGGCGTTGAGCCGACTGGAGGTAGAGGAGGTTCTTGTGGTCCGTGTAGATGTTAACGGGGTGTTTAGCCCCCTCTAGTAGATGACGCCACTCCTCCAGTGCCAACTTAATGGCCAGGAGTTCACGGTCCCCAATAGTATAGTTCCTCTCGGCAGGGGAGAAAGTCCTAGAAAAGAACCCGCAGGTTCTGGTCTTGCCTGCTGTGTCCCTTTGCGAGAGAACGGCTCCTGCGCCCACAGAAGAAGCATCGACCTCGAGAGAAAACGGCCTGGAGACATCCGGGCGGACTAGGGCAGGAGCAGAGGCAAAGGCAGACTTGAGGCTATTGAAGGCTTGTTCGGCCTCTGGAGGCCAACGTCTGGGGTCCGCCTTCTTTTTAGTGAGAGCCACGATGGGTGCGACCAGGGTAGAAAAGTGAGGGATGAATTGCCGATAATAGTTGGCGAATCCAAGGAAACGCTGGATTGCTCTAAGTCCCACAGGGCGTGGCCATTGGAGGACAGCTGAGAGCTTGGCCGGGTCCATTTGTAGACCCTGGTCGGAGACGATATAGCCAAGAAATGGAAGACTGCGCTGATGGAAAACACACTTTTCAAGCTTGGCGTATAAATGGTTGGCCCGTAGTCTTCGGAGGACCTGACGCACTTGTGCCACATGAGTCTGCTGATCCGGGGAGAAGACCAAAATGTCGTCCAAATAGACAATGACGCAGACATAGAGGAGGTCTCGGAAGATGTCGTTCACGAATTCCTGGAAGACCGCTGGAGCATTACATAGGCCGAATGGCATGACCAGGTATTCGTAGTGCCCATCTCTGGTGTTGAAAGCGGTCTTCCATTCGTCTCCTTTACGAATACGGATCAAGTTATACGCTCCCCTGAGATCCAGCTTGGAGAAGATCTTAGCTCCACGAAGACGGTCGAATAGTTCAGGAATAAGTGGAAGGGGATAGCGGTTCTTAACAGTCACCTTATTCAAGCCCCGGTAGTCTATGCATGGGCGAAGGGAACCGTCCTTCTTCTGGACAAAGAAGAATCCTGCGCCAGCGGGAGACGTGGATTTACGAATAAAGCCCTTTTGTAAGTGCTCCCGGATGTAGGAGGACATGGCTTCAGTCTCGGGCACAGAGAGAGGGTATACCCGACCACGTGGAGGAGATGCCCCGGGAAGAAGGTCTATAGGGCAATCATAGACCCGATGGGGTGGTAGAGAGTCCGCCTCCTTGGCCGAGAAAACATCACCGAAATCTTGGTACTCCTCTGGTAGACCGGCTAGAGGCTTGTCATTAGCAGGAGACCTCGTAGAGCACTTGGGTTGAGGAGATCTCAGACACCGGTTATGACAGTCCTGGCCCCAGCTGAGAACCTCCCCAGTTCTTCAGTCCAGCTTAGGGGCATGAAATTGCAGCCAAGGAAGGCCCAGCAGGATGTTAGAGGAGGAATGGCTCAACACATAGAAGGAGATCCTCTCCTGATGTAAGGCGCCCACCCGGAGGGCTAGGGGTGCCGTCTGGCAGTGCACAGTTTCGGTAAGAATCTCCCCCGTAACCGAAGAGATAGACCGGGGTTGGGCTAGCTGGATCACGGGTAGCCGCCATCTTTGGACCAAAGAAGCAGAGATGAAACTGCCAGCAGAGCCAGAGTCGATGAGGGCAGAAGTCTGGAAAACTTGCCCTGTAGGTGTCTGGATGGAGACGGGTATAGTCAACCTTGGAGAGGTGGCATTCACACCTAGGGAGGCCTCTCCCACCGGACCTAGGTGCGAGCGTTTCCCGGACGCTGAGGACGTTGGGGACATCTCTGCCGGTAGTGATCTGCACCACCGCAATAGAGACAGAGATTCAGCTCCATGCGGCGGGCTCTCTCATCAGTCGTCAGGCGAGCTCGTTCCACCTGCATAGGGACTTCTGGAGGCGACTGGAGTATGGGAGCAACGGGACTCTGGAACACCGGTGCCAGCCGAGGAAGGCGACGGGGCAGGCTCAGTCGTCGTTCCTGCCGGACCTCCTCCTCTCTCTCGGAAAACCGGTTGTCGACTCTGGTAGCCAGTAGGATAAGATCGTTTAGAGAAGGAGGAAGATCGCGGGCGGAGAGTACGTCTTTCACTCGGCTGGATAGACCCTTCTTGAAGGTGGCTATTAGGGCGGCCTCATTCCAGTCCAATTCAGCTGCCAGGGTGCGGAACTGGATGGCGTAGTCACCGACAGAGGAGCTCCCTTGTGAGAGGTTGAGAAGAGCAGTCTCGGCTGAGGTGGCACGGGCAGGTTCCTCAAAGACGGAGCGAAACTCGGCCAGGAAGGCCCGGAGATTGGCAGCAACAGGATCATCACGGTCCCACAGTGGCGTGGCCCAGGCCAGAGCTGTACCCTCCAATAGGCTGATGATAAAGGCCACTTTAGAGCGCTCGGTGGGAAACTGACTACTTAACAGTTCAATATGCATTGTGCATTGAGTCAGGAATCCCCTGCACAACTTGGGATCACCTCCATATTTATTCGGGAGGGCCAATCGGAGTCCCGAAGTGGTTGCAGGTGGTGGTGGGCGCTGGCCTGTAGCATGCTGCTGTAGGGCGGCAGTCAATTGCTGGATTTGCTGCGACTGCTGCTGGATCTGTTGAGCCTGTTGAGCGACCACTCTGGCGACGTCACGGAGATCAGGCACCTCGCCGGGATCCATGGTTGGAGCCTACTGTAACGCCCGGAGTAGTGGATCCACTGGACCGGCACCAGCGATGGCACAAACCTCACCAGGGAGCGGAGTCTAAGGGGCCGCTGGTTTTCACCAGAGCCCGCCGCAAGGAGGGATGGACTTGCTGCGGCAGGCGACCCCCAGGTCGCTACCCCTGGCTTGGTTGCTGGTGACGGCAGGCGAGGCGTGACAGGAGCAGGTACTGACAGTGGCGTGTAAGCGTACCGCAGGTGACAGGCTGAACACAGGAACAGCAGAGAGACGGGAAGCAGGAACCAGGGACTAGGAGTAGGGACTGGGTAGCGGACAGGAATCAGGAACAAGGACTAGGGACCAGGTAGCGGACAGGTATCAGGAACAACAGGGAGCTGGGCCAAACGCTATGGGAAGCATGTAGAGGCTCCAACACAGGGGACAGGGCATGCTGGGATTTATAGGGAGTGATTGGGTGCAACTACCAATTAGGGGCGGACTGGCCCTTTAAATCTGAGACAGCCGGCGCGCGCGCCCGAGGGGGCGGGGACGCGCGCGCCGGCCGGCACAGACGGAAGGAGGAGCGGGACGAGGTGAGGCGCCCCCCGGGGCCGAACAGACAGCAGCGCCGGGTCCCTGCACCAGGACCCCGGCGGCTGCCTGAGCTGGATGGCGGTTGCGGCGGCGTCCCGTGCTCCGGGACGCCGCCGCGGCCATGACATGGTCATCTGCTTTTTCTTAGTATGCTTCTTCCGGCAGCTTCTCCTGTTCTGAGATGGCCTGCTGGACGATTGGGCTCCCTCTAGTGGTAGGCGTGCACCTGTTCACCTGTATTTATAGCTCAGCCCACGGGTTTTGGAGAGTTTCAGGCTGTTCATCTGAGGGTATATATTAGAGATGAGCGAACCTCGAACATGCTCGAGTCCATCCGAACCCGATCATTCGGCATTTGATTAGCAGTAGCTGCTGAAGTTGGATAAAGCTCTAAGGTTGTCTGGAAAACATGGATACAGCCAATGACTATATCCATGTTTTCTACATAGCCTTAGGGCTTTATCCAACTTCAGCAGCCACCGCTAATCAAATGCCGAACAATCGGGTTCGGATGGTCTTGAGCATGGTCAAGGTTCTCTCATCTCTAGTATATATATATATATATATATATATATAGATAGATAGATAGATAGAGAAAGAAAGGGTAGCCACAACCTCCACACCTTTAACCTCAATTGTTGGTGTGTGTCAGTCAGCAAACTACATCTGTGTTCCCAGGCTATCTGATACTTCCTCGCTTCCAACCATCCTTCTAGCCATTTGGATCTTGTTCCATTTCTAATTCTCAGCTCAGCTCCAGTCTGAACAGCATCTTCTCATATTTTGAAGTGTGACCACAGAAGAAGAGCATCTAGTTCCAGGCTGTATAGTAATCAAGAGGAGCCACCTCCATGTGCCTGGTCCAACCATTACACCAGGGCTGTGGTACGGTGTATTGGGTCCTATGATCCACATCATTATCAATTCAAAAAAATTCTGGCCAAGTACTGGCCAATTTTATTGGCTGAAATAATTTTTCTGAAACTGCACCATCACCCTGGCTCAGATCACAACTTACAAGTTCCTATCCATGTGGAGGGTGTATCTTTTGTAAACATATGCCCAAGAAGACATCCTTCATGAATCCAGTGGACAACCAAGCATACGAGATACCTGATTTCATTAATTGATTGACTACTGGTATAGTTTATGTTCTATCTTGTATCTTGTCTGAAATTTTATGTTGAAAAAACGGTCCAGCCTCTGCATAGGAGAATCTGAAAGCACCTCAGCAATGTAAAGACAAATACTGATACCTCTATCACCATATTAAAGAGCATCATGGCAGCTCCACTGTGGGACTCATAAAGGGAATCTGAACTGCAGGCTCCTCCAAGAGGAAGTCCGTTGGATCCATGAGGGCTTCAACTTCACTGCGTTCATTGTGGCTATTTAATTGTACAGTAATGGTAGTTACCATCACATCATTAATCCTGCCTTTATCCCATAATTAGTAAAAATACTTTTTTTTAATTATTATGTTATATTTTCATTATCATTTACTTTTTCATTTTATATTCGGACATCATCCTATGAGAATGCTCTAGTCTAGCCTGGATATATTAATGTTTAATCTTGTGGCTTTGTATATACTTAACATTATCTTCCCAGCTACTGTCTTCCTCTTTGCTTCATGTGAGGTTATATTCCTCCACTGAAAATCGTGCATCAAGACCTGTGCACGGACGCCACCTCTAGTCAGTACACATGCGTTGGGAGATCCCGGGGATCTCAATGACGTGTTCCATTCGGGCCAGTCCTCCCTCTGACACCTTTTTGTGATGCGGGCCCGATGGTGATTCAGGAATGTGACGGATCATGTGACTCTCTGCGACCCTTCCCTGTTCGCAGACAAACTAGCTCATCCATTGGTTTAAGTGATCAGCTTCCTAATAGGAATTTTTACTTGCCATAATTATGTCTCAAATCTGGGAAAGCTGGGGAATCCCCTCTTTGATTGGCGGTGCACAGTAATGCAGTAAGATTTTATTTAACTCCGGAACTGGCGTGCTTTCAGTCTGCCTGCTAGCTCTTGACAAAGGTACCAGGAGTTCCGAAATATGTTTACAGGGGCACACTTATATTTTAAATTGTACCACACTGCCTCTATACTACAGCTCAGTCTGCTCAGTCTGCTCAGTCCGATATACAGTAACATTTAGCAGCTATTAGGATCGTATCTAGCCAACAATATTATCATTACCACCAGATGGCAGAGTGGTTGTGCTTTTAAAAGTGTGCATTTTAATTTGATTTGGTTCTGTTACGTTTTTAGTTTATGATTTTTTTAAATAAAATATTCCCAGATTTATTGGGAAAAATAGGTTTTTTTTGGGCTGCTTTTTGGCAATTCATCATTTGCGACTTTTTATGAAGTTGCACAAACAGGTGCAGGCCTACGTCTGGTCAGTACCAGGTGAATATGCTTGAGCAATTTTTGCATTTGACTTCTTGTGCGACTTTTTACTTAGATAAATTCACGATGGCAGTGCTACATTTTAATAAATCAGTCACAAGATATTGGAACAAAATATACACCAATTCCCATTAGAAGAGTTACACAAATTAAAATCCTCAGCTATACACACTGCTGCTATAATGTGCCTGAACTTACACTCAGCCATTCATACTGCTGTAAAGAAAAGTTTCTGTCACTGTCCTCCTGCACAGTGATTCTCACTTCCTGATTTGTCCATGCTTAACACACACCCCTTCCCCATTGCTGTCATGTGACCACACAGACCTTTGAAAGCAGCCCTTCTTCTCTTTTCTAGCCTGTTGTACTATGCTACTGCATTATGGGGATCTGCAGCTTCATCCTGTATCTACAAATTGCTGCTGTATTTTAAGGTTTATGCACATATTCTACATCACAGTGCTATACTGTATAGTAACTTATAATATGACATATTTAGCTCTAAATATTTGTTTCATTTGTTTTACATGTTATTCAGAATTTTAAAAAATCATTATTTTTGGGGTGTGGAACCAATCGTCTGCATTTCAATTATTTCTTATGGGAAAATTTGCTTTGGTTTAAGAGTGATTTAGATTACAAGCGCAGTCCTGAAGCGAATTATGCTCATAATCCAAGGCACCACTGTACATGGTGTATGAGTGATATATGTATACTTTATGTTATATACATGGTGTATGTGTGATATATGTATACTGTATGTTAAATACAAGGTATATGTGTGATATATGTATACTGTATTTTATATACATGGTTAATGCGTGATATAAGTATACTGTATGTCATATACCCCCATCCCCTGCCCCATCCCTGGTGTCTAGTGGGGGAGATGCGATCGCGGAGGGGACATCCCTTCTTCTTACCAAGCCAGGCCTCAGCGTCGGAATGACACTGATCCTGGCTCAGTAATCCATAGATCTGGGCTGCAGCAGCCCAGGGTAAGACAGCACTGATCTAATTGATCAGTGCTGTATTAAGTATACTGCTCTGATCTCTATGAGAGATCACTGAAGTAATAATAATTTATTAATAAAAAAAAAATTAAAATCCCCTCCCCTAATAAAAGTTTAAATAACCCCCTTTTACAATTTTATTAATACAAATATTGGGTTGTTGTGGGTCCCTTGGGCTCTTGTCACAGCAATCTGGAGTGGCAACTGACCCAGCCGGATTGTCGGAGTTCTGTGTGTTTGATATAAAAGTAAAACAACTTTACTGTAGAGCTTTCACAGGTTTACAGTACACGTTTCACAGACAGTAGTAATCATGACACATACTTGAGTGCTTGACTTAGTGCTTAAAGTGGAGCTGTCAATATAACTTTCAAATTCTAAATCAACAGTAGATGTGAAATAAAGCAAGTTTGCAATATACATTCTTTATTTTTTTGGTGTTATCATGCTGTAAAACAAGGCTGTACTTACCAGAAATCAAGGTCCAGTCTCCTGAGGGCAAATCTTCTGACTTGTGCTGGTTGAAACTAACAGACTAAACACAGGAATTCCAGCAATTACAGAGAGTCACAGCTCAATGTGGCCATCAATCACATGACTGCCTTCTCTCTGTGAGTGCTCAGATGACCTGGTAAACACAGGACTTCCTGTTTTCTTGCTTTATATCACATCTACTTTTGGTTTAGATTTTAAAACCTTTAGTAGCGAAGTGATACTCGTACTCACGTTTAGACTGTGTCTGACTGCCTTCTGCCCTACAGTTTCAAGCTACTCATTCCGTTCCGGAAAATAGGACCGGATTTTTTAGATCCTGTCCTATTTTCGTCCGGAAATCCGGCACGGACGCCCCCATAGAAGTCTATGGGAGCGCCGGAATCACGGGCATTTTCCTGATGTATATCAGGAAAGTGCCCGCGATTCCGGACTGGTAGAGAGCCAGCCCCGGCCGCCGTCCGATCACCCGCACACCCCCATCCCCCCCGCACCGCACCGCACACTCTGCCCGGCACTACAGGGCTGGCCGGCCAGAGTGCGGTGCAGATCCCCCCCCCCCCGCCGCCTAACCCCCAGTACCCGCTAGTCCCCCCCCCCCCCCCGCCGCCGCCGCTCACCACTGGAGCACCGGCTCTCTTGCATCTGACTCTCTTCCCCCCGGGAACTCACCACCGGGCCGCCCGCCGGATGCTCTGCACCTCCGACCGCCGCCCGGACCTCAGCACTGCACTCTGACCCGGACCCGGACCCCAACCTCGCGGCCCCGACAGAGCAGGATCCAGGACAGGTGAGATTACCCCTTAGGACTACTACTCCCACCATGCTGTGCTGGCAGGCCATGATGGGAGTTGTAGTTCTGCAGCCTGTGGCCATCCAGGTTGCAGAAGTACAACTCCCATCATGGCTCTGCTGGCAGGCCATGATGGGAGTTGTAGTTCTGCAGCCTGTGGCCATCCAGGTTGCAGAACTACAACTCCCACCATATCTTGCTGACAGGTCATGATGGGACTTGTACTTCTGCAGCCTGTGGCCATCCAGGTTGCAGACGTACAACTCCCATCATGCCTTGCTGACAGGCCATGATGGGAGTTGTAGTTCTGCAGTCTGTGGCCATCCAGGTTGCAGACGTACAACTCCCATCATGCCTTGCTGACAGGCCATGATGGGAGTTGTAGTTCTGCAGCCTGTGGCCATCCAGGTACATGGGTACCTGTGATTTATGTTGGCATACTAGACCATATTATCTCATCAGGAAATCCTGAAGGTTTTTCCTGATGGTTTCCTGATGGTAAAAACGGATTACTGTCAGGAAATCCTGATACTATCCTGATGACATTTGAGGTCTCCTGATCAGGATTTCCTGACAGTAAAAACTGACACGGACGTGTGAATGGGGCCTTAGTCTGTAATTAGAGCCCGATTTATGTTGGCTTTTTGTACACAATACTTGTTTCCCTATTCAGATATGAGACAGCAATAGTGACTGATTTAGGAAACACTGCTTACTGAAGTTTGGTGTATACATTTACCATGTATTCTGGGGGCTCTCCAGGTGTATGGATACATTTACCATCTATTCTGGGGGCTCTCCGGGTGTATGGATACATTTACCATCTATTCTGGGGGCTCTCCGGGTGTATGGATACATTTACCATCTATTCTGGGGGCTCTCCAGGTGTATGGATACATTTACCATCTATTCTGGGGGCTCTCCAGGTGTATGGATACATTTATTATCTATTCTGGTTCTCTCCAGGTGTATGGATACAATTACCATCTATTCTGGTTCTCTCCAGGTGTATGGATACATTTACCATCTCTTCTGGTTTTCTCCAGGTGTATGGATACATTTACCATCTCTTCTGGGGGCTCTCCAGGTGTATGGATACATTTACCATCTATTCTGGGGGCTCTCCAGGTGTATGGATACATTTACCATCTATTCTGGTTCTCTCCAGGTGTATGGATACATTTACCATCTATTCTGGGGGC
Organism: Dendropsophus ebraccatus; assembly: GCF_027789765.1. Lineage (NCBI taxonomy): Eukaryota > Metazoa > Chordata > Amphibia > Anura > Hylidae > Dendropsophus > Dendropsophus ebraccatus. The sequence goes on from NC_091455.1 coordinate 128,677,385, forward strand.
TCTCCAGGTGTATGGATACATTTACCATCTATTCTGGGGGCTCTCCAGGTGTATGGATACATTTACCATCTATTCTGGTTCTCTCCAGGTGTATGGATACATTTACCATCTATTCTGGGGGCTCTCCAGGTGTATGGATACATTTACCATCTATTCTGGGGGCTCTTCAGGTGTATGGATACATTTACCATCTATTCTGGGGGCTCTCCAGGTGTATGGATACATTTACCATCTATTCTGGGGGCTCTCCAGGTGTATGGATACATTTACCATCTATTCTGGGGGCTCTCCAGGTGTATGGATACATTTACCATCTATTCTGGGGGCTCTCCAGGTGTATGGATACATTTACCATCTATTCTGGGGGCTCTCCAGGTGTATGGATACATTTACCATATATTCTGGTTCTCTCCAGGTGTATGGATACATTTACCATCTATTCTGGGGGCTCTCCAGGTGTATGGATACATTTACCATCTATTCTGGGGGCTCTCCAGGTGTATGGATACATTTACCATCTATTCTGGTTCTCTCCAGGTGTATGGATACATTTACCATGTATTCTGGGGCTCTCCAGGTGTATGGATACATTTACCATGTATTCTGGGGGCTCTCCAGGTGTATGGATACATTTACCATATATTCTGGTTCTCTCCAGGTGTATGGATACATTTACCATCTATTCTGGGGGCTCTCCAGGTGTATGGATACATTTACCATCTATTCTGGTTCTCTCCAGGTGTATGGATACATTTACCATCTATTCTGGGGGCTCTCCAGGTGTATGGATACATTTACCATCTATTCTGGGGGCTCTCCAGGTGTATTGATACATTTACCATCTATTCTGGGGGGCTCTCCAGGTGTATGGATACATTTACCATCTATTCTGGGGGCTCTCCAGGTGTATGGATACATTTACCATCTATTCTGGGGCTCTCCGGGTGTATGGATACATTTACCATGTATTCTGGGGCTCTCCAGGTGTATGGATACATTTACCATCTATTCTGGGGCTCTCCAGGTGTATGGATACATTTACCATGTATTCTGGGGCTCTCCAGGTGTATGGATACATTTACCATCTATTCTGGGGGCTCTCCAGGTGTATGGATACATTTACCATCTATTCTGGGGGCTCTCCAGGTGTATGGATACATTTACCATCTATTCTGGGGGCTCTCCAGGTGTATGGATACATTTACCATGTATTCTGGGGGCTCTCCAGGTGTATGGATACATTTACCATGTATTCTGGGGCTCTCCAGGTGTATGGATACATTTACCATGTATTCTGGGGGCTCTCCAGGTGTATGGATACATTTACCATATATTCTGGTTCTCTCCAGGTGTATGGATACATTTACCATCTATTCTGGGGGCTCTCCAGGTGTATGGATACATTTACCATCTATTCTGGTTCTCTCCAGGTGTATGGATACATTTACCATCTATTCTGGGGGCTCTCCAGGTGTATGGATACATTTACCATCTATTCTGGGGGCTCTCCAGGTGTATTGATACATTTACCATCTATTCCGGGGGCTCTCCAGGTGTATGGATACATTTACCATCTATTCTGGGGGGCTCTCCAGGTGTATGGATACATTTACCATCTATTCTGGGGCTCTCCGGGTGTATGGATACATTTACCATGTATTCTGGGGCTCTCCAGGTGTATGGATACATTTACCATCTATTCTGGGGCTCTCCAGGTGTATGGATACATTTACCATGTATTCTGGGGCTCTCCAGGTGTATGGATACATTTACCATCTATTCTGGGGGCTCTCCAGGTGTATGGATACATTTACCATCTATTCTGGGGGCTCTCCAGGTGTATGGATACATTTACCATCTATTCTGGGGGCTCTCCAGGTGTATGGATACATTTACCATGTATTCTGGGGGCTCTCCAGGTGTATGGATACATTTACCATGTATTCTGGGGCTCTCCAGGTGTATGGATACATTTACCATGTATTCTGGGGGCTCTCCAGGTGTATGGATACATTTACCATATATTCTGGTTCTCTCCAGGTGTATGGATACATTTACCATCTATTCTGGGGGCTCTCCAGGTGTATGGATACATTTACCATCTATTCTGGTTCTCTCCAGGTGAATGGATACATTTACCATCTATTCTGGGGGCTCTCCAGGTGTATGGATACATTTACCATCTATTCTGGGGGCTCTCCAGGTGTATTGATACATTTACCATCTATTCTGGGGGCTCTCCAGGTGTATGGATACATTTACCATCTATTCTGGGGGCTCTCCAGGTGTATGGATACATTTACCATCTATTCTGGGGCTCTCCGGATGTATGGATACATTTACCATGTATTCTGGGGCTCTCCAGGTGTATGGATACATTTACCATCTATTCTGGGGGCTCTCCAGGTGTATGGATACATTTATTATCTATTCTGGTTCTCTCCAGGTGTATGGATACAATTACCATCTATTCTGGTTCTCTCCAGGTGTATGGATACATTTACCATCTCTTCTGGTTTTCTCCAGGTGTATGGATACATTTACCATCTCTTCTGGGGGCTCTCCAGGTGTATGGATACATTTACCATATATTCTGGTTCTCTCCAGGTGTATGGATACATTTACCATCTATTCTGGGGGCTCTCCAGGTGTATGGATACATTTACCATCTATTCTGGGGGCTCTCCAGGTGTATGGATACATTTACCATCTATTCTGGTTCTCTCCAGGTGTATGGATACATTTACCATGTATTCTGGGGCTCTCCAGGTGTATGGATACATTTACCATGTATTCTGGGGGCTCTCCAGGTGTATGGATACATTTACCATATATTCTGGTTCTCTCCAGGTGTATGGATACATTTACCATCTATTCTGGGGGCTCTCCAGGTGTATGGATACATTTACCATCTATTCTGGGGGCTCTTCAGGTGTATGGATACATTTACCATCTATTCTGGGGGCTCTCCAGGTGTATGGATACATTTACCATCTATTCTGGGGGCTCTCCAGGTGTATGGATACATTTACCATCTATTCTGGGGGCTCTCCAGGTGTATGGATACATTTACCATCTATTCTGGGGGCTCTCCAGGTGTATGGATACATTTACCATCTATTCTGGGGGCTCTCCAGGTGTATGGATACATTTACCATATATTCTGGTTCTCTCCAGGTGTATGGATACATTTACCATCTATTCTGGGGGCTCTCCAGGTGTATGGATACATTTACCATCTATTCTGGGGGCTCTCCAGGTGTATGGATACATTTACCATCTATTCTGGTTCTCTCCAGGTGTATGGATACATTTACCATGTATTCTGGGGCTCTCCAGGTGTATGGATACATTTACCATGTATTCTGGGGGCTCTCCAGGTGTATGGATACATTTACCATATATTCTGGTTCTCTCCAGGTGTATGGATACATTTACCATCTATTCTGGGGGCTCTCCAGGTGTATGGATACATTTACCATCTATTCTGGTTCTCTCCAGGTGTATGGATACATTTACCATCTATTCTGGGGGCTCTCCAGGTGTATGGATACATTTACCATCTATTCTGGGGGCTCTCCAGGTGTATTGATACATTTACCATCTATTCTGGGGGCTCTCCAGGTGTATGGATACATTTACCATCTATTCTGGGGGCTCTCCAGGTGTATGGATACATTTACCATCTATTCTGGGGCTCTCCGGGTGTATGGATACATTTACCATGTATTCTGGGGCTCTCCAGGTGTATGGATACATTTACCATCTATTCTGGGGCTCTCCAGGTGTATGGATACATTTACCATGTATTCTGGGGCTCTCCAGGTGTATGGATACATTTACCATCTATTCTGGGGGCTCTCCAGGTGTATGGATACATTTACCATCTATTCTGGGGGCTCTCCAGGTGTATGGATACATTTACCATCTATTCTGGGGGCTCTCCAGGTGTATGGATACATTTACAATGTATTCTGGGGGCTCTCCAGGTGTATGGATACATTACCATGTATTCTGGGGCTCTCCAGGTGTATGGATACATTTACCATGTATTCTGGGGGCTCTCCAGGTGTATGGATACATTTACCATCTATTCTGGTTCTCTCCAGGTGTATGGATACATTTACCATCTATTCTGGGGGCTCTCCAGGTGTATGGATACATTTACCATCTATTCTGGTTCTCTCCAGGTGAATGGATACATTTACCATCTATTCTGGGGGCTCTCCAGGTGTATGGATACATTTACCATCTATTCTGGGGGCTCTCCAGGTGTATGGATACATTTACCATCTATTCTGGGGCTCTCCAGGTGTATGGATACATTTACCATCTATTCTGGGGGCTCTCCAGGTGTATGGATACATTTACCATCTATTCTGGGGCTCTCCGGATGTATGGATACATTTACCATGTATTCTGGGGCTCTCCAGGTGTATGGATACATTTACCATCTATTCTGGGGGCTCTCCAGGTGTATGGATACATTTATTATCTATTCTGGTTCTCTCCAGGTGTATGGATACAATTACCATCTATTCTGGTTCTCTCCAGGTGTATGGATACATTTACCATCTCTTCTGGTTTTCTCCAGGTGTATGGATACATTTACCATCTCTTCTGGGGGCTCTCCAGGTGTATGGATACATTTACCATCTATTCTGGGGGCTCTCCAGGTGTATGGATACATTTACCATCTATTCTGGTTCTCTCCAGGTGTATGGATACATTTACCATCTATTCTGGGGGCTCTCCAGGTGTATGGATACATTTACCATCTATTCTGGGGGCTCTCCAGGTGTATGGATACATTTACCATCTATTCTGGTTCTCTCCAGGTGTATGGATACATTTACCATCTATTCTGGGGGCTCTCCAGGTGTATGGATACATTTACCATCTATTCTGGGGGCTCTTCAGGTGTATGGATACATTTACCATCTATTCTGGGGGCTCTCCAGGTGTATGGATACATTTACCATCTATTCTGGGGGCTCTCCAGGTGTATGGATACATTTACCATCTATTCTGGGGGCTCTCCAGGTGTATGGTTACATTTACCATCTATTCTGGGGGCTCTCCAGGTGTATGGATACATTTACCATCTATTCTGGGGGCTCTCCAGGTGTATGGATACATTTACCATATATTCTGGTTCTCTCCAGGTGTATGGATACATTTACCATCTATTCTGGGGGCTCTCCAGGTGTATGGATACATTTACCATCTATTCTGGGGGCTCTCCAGGTGTATGGATACATTTACCATCTATTCTGGTTCTCTCCAGGTGTATGGATACATTTACCATGTATTCTGGGGCTCTCCAGGTGTATGGATACATTTACCATGTATTCTGGGGGCTCTCCAGGTGTATGGATACATTTACCATATATTCTGGTTCTCTCCAGGTGTATGGATACATTTACCATCTATTCTGGGGGCTCTCCAGGTGTATGGATACATTTACCATCTATTCTGGTTCTCTCCAGGTGTATGGATACATTTACCATCTATTCTGGGGGCTCTCCAGGTGTATGGATACATTTACCATCTATTCTGGGGGCTCTCCAGGTGTATTGATACATTTACCATCTATTCTGGGGGCTCTCCAGGTGTATGGATACATTTACCATCTATTCTGGGGGCTCTCCAGGTGTATGGATACATTTACCATCTATTCTGGGGCTCTCCGGGTGTATGGATACATTTACCATGTATTCTGGGGCTCTCCAGGTGTATGGATACATTTACCATCTATTCTGGGGCTCTCCAGGTGTATGGATACATTTACCATGTATTCTGGGGCTCTCCAGGTGTATGGATACATTTACCATCTATTCTGGGGGCTCTCCAGGTGTATGGATACATTTACCATCTATTCTGGGGGCTCTCCAGGTGTATGGATACATTTACCATCTATTCTGGGGGCTCTCCAGGTGTATGGATACATTTACCATGTATTCTGGGGGCTCTCCAGGTGTATGGATACATTTACCATGTATTCTGGGGCTCTCCAGGTGTATGGATACATTTACCATGTATTCTGGGGGCTCTCCAGGTGTATGGATACATTTGCCATATATTCTGGTTCTCTCCAGGTGTATGGATACATTTACCATCTATTCTGGGGGCTCTCCAGGTGTATGGATACATTTACCATCTATTCTGGTTCTCTCCAGGTGTATGGATACATTTACCATCTATTCTGGGGGCTCTCCAGGTGTATGGATACATTTACCATCTATTCTGGGGGCTCTCCAGGTGTATTGATACATTTACCATCTATTCTGGGGGCTCTCCAGGTGTATGGATACATTTACCATCTATTCTGGGGGCTCTCCAGGTGTATGGATACATTTACCATCTATTCTGGGGCTCTCCGGGTGTATGGATACATTTACCATGTATTCTGGGGCTCTCCAGGTGTATGGATACATTTACCATGTATTCTGGGGGCTCTCCAGGTGTATGGATACATTTACCATATATTCTGGTTCTCTCCAGGTGTATGGATACATTTACCATCTATTCTGGGGGCTCTCCAGGTGTATGGATACATTTACCATCTATTCTGGGGGCTCTCCAGGTGTATGGATACATTTACCATCTATTCTGGGGCTCTCCGGGTGTATGGATACATTTACCATGTATTCTGGGGCTCTCCAGGTGTATGGATACATTTACCATGTATTCTGGGGCTCTCCAGGTGTATGGATACATTTACCATCTATTCTGGGGGCTCTCCAGGTGTATGGATACATTTACCATCTATTCTGGGGGCTCTCCAGGTGTATGGATACATTTACCATCTATTCTGGGGGCTCTCCAGGTGTATGGATACATTTACCATGTATTCTGGGGGCTCTCCAGGTGTATGGATACATTTACCATATATTCTGGTTCTCTCCAGGTGTATGGATACATTTACCATCTATTCTGGGGGCTCTCCAGGTGTATGGATACATTTACCATCTATTCTGGGGGCTCTCCAGGTGTATGGATACATTTACCATCTATTCTGGGGCTCTCCGGGTGTATGGATACATTTACCATGTATTCTGGGGCTCTCCAGGTGTATGGATACATTTACCATGTATTCTGGGGCTCTCCAGGTGTATGGATACATTTACCATCTATTCTGGGGGCTCTCCAGGTGTATGGATACATTTACCATCTATTCTGGGGGCTCTCCAGGTGTATGGATACATTTACCATCTATTCTGGGGGCTCTCCAGGTGTATGGATACATTTACCATGTATTCTGGGGGCTCTCCAGGTGTATGGATACATTTACCATCTATTCTGGGGCTCTCCAGGTGTATGGATACATTTACCATCTATTCTGGGGGCTCTCCAGGTGTATGGATACATTTACCATCTCTTCTGGGGCTCTCCAGGTGTATGGATACATTTACCATCTATTCTGGGGGGCTCTCCAGGTGTATGGATACATTTACCATGTATTCTGGGGCTCTCCAGGTGTATGGATACATTTATCATCTCTTCTGGTTTTCTCCAGGTGTATGGATACATTTATCATCTCTTCTGGTTTTCTCCAGGTGTATGGATACATTTATCATCTCTTCTGGTTTTCTCCAGGTGTATGGATACATTTACCATGTATTCTGGGGCTCTCCATGGGGCATATACAGTAACCCCATTTACATGGCTGCAGGGCCGGATGAGGTGGCTCCCGCGTACAGTATATCGGAAGTGTGCGCCATATTCTGAAGATACTCTACAAACGTCTTAGATGACAGGAGGCGACACTGTACTGATCACCTGACCATACCAGCTGATCAGTACAGACGTCTCTGATACGTCACTCGCTGACCTGGCGAATGAGGAATCTGCTTGTAACAACGCGAGATCTCCGAGAGAACGTTGCTATCAGCTTAGGCCGCGGCCAGTCGGGTTCCTTGTGGGAGTGGGAGCGAACGGGGACCGGACTGGTTTTACTTCCTGAAAACAAGCGGTGGCGGCGGAGGGGGCGTGTCTTGTGGAAGCTGGAAGCTGCCGTACAGGACGGGCACCATGGAGACTGCGGAAGAAGGTAACAGGCCGTGTGCACAACAGCAGGAGCTCTAGGACTTGTGGCTGCTCAGTGTTTGTGTATGTGACATGTTAGAGGGCTGACGTAGTGCTGCGCTCTGCTCGCCTGCAGTGATGGGAGACGCTGAGGGATGACACCTGCAGCCTTATTCCTCTCATACACTGCTTCAGCCACGTATGGGAGATTGTACAGCTACTTTCAGATCAAGTTCTCCCCCAGCCTGCGCTGTGGGATACGCTGTGGGATACGTTAGTAACCTGCAAGTTATGACGACTTTTACCACAGCATAGTCTGCTGCTTAAAGGGCGTATGCACGGGAAAACATTTGTAAAAAATGAATACGTTTTTGGGGGGATTTATCAAGACTGTACTCCTAAACTGCTTTTAAATTAGGCCCCGCCCCCTTTCCTTGCCCAAATTCATTAAGATACGCATGCCTCTTAGTGAATCCGGCTGGGCGCCCAAACCTGTGCCCGGCGTACCTGCTTCCAGCTGGTGTAGATTTGGATCATGATTTGCGCCTGCTCGCAGGCATAAATCCTGATAAATAAAGTGTGGGAGGAGGCCACACCTCCTCCCTGCCTTGTTGCTCCCCCTGCCCCGCCCATCAGGCGAGTGGGGAAAACGGCAGGCGTATGCCAGGGAGAAGGGCTGAATCTGCGCCTTCTCCCTGGCATACGCCCCTGCTGTACATTTCATATATGTCCCCCTATATCTACACAGAAATTCTTATCTTTCCCTCGGGATGGCACATGCAGTTTCCCAAGGGAAAAACTATGGGCCTGTTGATTGGCAGAACAGGCTGTTGTCAACCTGGAAACCCGGAAGTGTTTTTGGGACGGAGCTCTGTGGCTGTAGTGGAAGAGAGGGGAAGATAAGTAGTTTTTTTTTTATGTTTACTACCTCCTGGAGATCTTTCTTTAACCCCTTCCTGCACAAGGGCGCAACTGTATGTCCTCATGCGGGTGGGGGGGTTCAGAGGGGGTCCGCGCGGCGATCCCAGGGGTCTGCTTGTAGCCCGGGACCGCGGCTATTAGCGGGCACGGTCCGATCGCCATGCCTGCTAATTAGCATTTTAAATGCAGCTGTCAAAGCTGACAGCTGCATTTAAAATGCTGCTTTGCCACTTCCCTGGTGTCTAGTGGGGGGGATCGCCCCCCTGCGACGTGGTCACACAGGAGTGATCCCCGCATCTGGTCCCGGCCGGGGTCTGTGCCGTAAAGCGCTTTTGTTTTCGGCAGCCAAAAGCAATAGAGTGCCTATCTCATGGACCTATGCAGTATTACTATACTGCATAGATCTCTATGAGAGATCAGAGCAGGCATACTAGAAGTCCCCTAGGGGGGTAAATGGCGCAAACGCCAAAAAATTCTGAATGTATGTGCAATGGCCTTTTAAACACAAGGAGGAAAAAACTAAAGCGCAAAAAAAAGGGGGTTAAATAACTGCCTGCCAATACGAGTTTCTACGGCAGTCACTAATCATCCTTATTCTGATCTCATCAGCTTTTTACGGCGGTATCAGATAAACATTTTAAATCCTGCGCTCTCAGGAGATCAGCTATGTGTCAGTATGACAGCTGTTCTCCTGCTGTAACTAAACAATGTGAAGAGTCCTCCATTCTGGGTAGTTTAATCTGTTACATGCTGCCGTCAAATCATGACAGCGGCAAAGTAATTGGTTCCAGTACCCCACTGGAGGAAATATATTCACCTGATCAGAAATCCAACGACTAGGTCTGGCTTCATTGTTATGGGGGCTGCCATATTGCTTGAGCAGTTTTTAACAGCTTTTGGTGACATGCTTTACAGCAAGACTTGTGGACATGTCCCCTGAGATAAACATGAAACATTTCTGAGCGTAGAAATATTAGGCATGGAAGTACTGTTCTTAGGTATGGCAGTGTTGTTTTTTGTAACACCTATCCAATGCTACCAGTAGCTTTATATGCCTTGGAGGTGCTCAGTCAGCACTATGTAGGCAGGATAAGAAAACATTAAAGCGGTCATAAACTGCTATTGTGGTCCTTCTCAGTGTCTTGAGCTGTCATTAAATCTGATTCTGCTACATCGCAAGAGCTTCAGGCACATGTTGTGTGTTTTTCAGATTTTTGCTTTGGATGGGCCTGTCCCAGCATTCTGCTGTGGATTATGTAGGCGCCCACACCCCACTGTAAACTCTTATTCATAGATTCATAAATGCGGTCTCGTTAAACAAATGGTTAATCAAAATATTTATGCTGGGAGAAAGATGAAAGGTTTGGTAGGTTTTAGTCAGTTGAAAAAAGTTTATTGGTCACAGACAGACTAAATAGTAATCTTGCTGACATGATGAGTGATCCATAAACCTTAAAGGACAACTCTGGCCTAAACATACTTTTTAATATGTCATTACTTATGGAAAGTTAGACAAATTCCTAATGTACATAAATTATGGGAAATGCACATTTAGTGCTATTTCCCTTAATTTAGTAGGTCTGGCAAGGTTCAGATTCTGTAAAAAAAACAGTGACGTCACAAATCAGTTGTAATTCCTATGGAGTGTCCAGCAGGGAGCGCACTATATGTAGAAGTCTATGGCACTGTATTGTGTCTATGGAAGTCTATGTAAAGTATTGTAATGTAATGTACACTATGCTTTATTGATTGAATACATACATGGAATACTTTGAGGAGCACTGCAGAGTGGTGAGCTCTGCAGTCCCCGGCAGGGGATGTGAACTGCAGTGCATCAGCGGCAGTAGTGGGTGATGGGGATGGCCCTGGTACTACTCCCCCATCATCTGCTCATACTATGAGCAGATGATGGGAGGAGTAGTACAGTGTATATGTGTCCCACAGCACTGAGCAGGGAGGGAGGGGGGAAGTAGTTAGTTGCACAGGCACCTCTCTCCCTCCCTGCTTGGTGCCCTCCAAATGTATTGAGTAAATACATGTATGTAATACTTTGAGGAGCAAAGACACTTGCCCCCCAAAGTATTCCATAAATGTATTCAATCAATAAAGCATAGTGTACATTACATTACATTACTTTACATAGACTTCCATAGACACAATACAGTGCCATAGACTTCTACATATAGTGTGCCCCCTGCTGGACACTCCATAGGAATTACAACTAATTCATGACGTCACAGTTTTTTACAGAATTTGAAGCCTGCCTGATCTGCTAAATTAAAAGAAATAGCCCTATATGTGCATTTCCCATAATTAATGTACATTAGGAATTTGTCTAACTTTCCATAAGCAATAACATGTTAAAAAATAAGTTTTGGCTGGACATTTGATCAGTTAACAAATATAGTTAGCTGTTTTTTTTAATCACCCTAGATTTATCAAAGGTCACATGTCTAATAATAAATTATGTGAACATGTGAATTTTAAAAGCGAGGCGGTATACAATATATTGTCACATTTTTTGCTACTATGGATCATTGCAACTTTTTGTCTTGTTCGGCCACAGCACTCTCTCCAGCTGTGTGTGCACTGTGAGGAAATAACTCCCACACCTCTGACAGATTCCACTTAGCTGAAGGCCTGGTGCCTGCTCAACTGGACTCGTATATATGAGTCCACTCCACTGTATTCATGAAGGAAATGCTCATTTGTCAATTATTTTTGGCTTTTGTGCTTTGATTGCAATGACATTTTCAATGCAACAACGGCCGTTGTTTGACACTCAGTACAATGGCTGTTGTTTTTAAAGGGAACCAATCACGAAAAAAAGGTCCATAAAGCTAAGGAAACGTGCTGGTACATCAGCCAGCACGCTTCCTAAACATCCCCCTGTACCCCCCGTGATCCCCTCTATTAGTCAGTATTCGTACTTTGATTAAGTCCTGCGCTGTATGTAAATCTCCGCCAAGTAGTCACGGTGGGCGGATTTAGTCATTGTCCTGGGAGGCAGGAGGCGCTCCCTCCGTGCTGCCCGTGCGCAGCGTCCTGAAGACGTCAGCCCGCTGCCAACGTGGAACGCAGGCCCCGGCTGACGTAAGTGAAACACACGACTTTCAATCACGCCCCTGTGGGCGTGATTAAAGCGCTTCCTGCCGCCCAGGACAATGACTAAATCCGCCCACCGTGACTACTTGGCGGAGATTTACATACAGCGCGGGACTTAATCAAAGTATGAATACTGACTAATAGAGGGGATCACGGGGGGGGGGGACAGGGGGATGTTTAGGAAGCGTGCTGGTTGATGTACCAGCACGTTTCCTTAGCTTTATGGACGTTTTTTTCGTGAATGGTTCCCTTTAAGTGCTGCTCACCATATGTTATAACCATATAGTAATGTTATTATGTAGAGAATGTGTTTTATTCTTCAGTTATTACTTTCCAGTATCTGTGGTGTGAATTCTTGTACTTTGATTTTTCAATCATTGATAGCTTTCCTTTTTTTGCCCAGAAGATATATGCAGGGTGTGTCGATCAGAAGGAACGGCAGAAAAACCTCTTTATCATCCTTGTGTGTGTACTGGCAGTATTAAATTTATTCATCAAGAGTGGTAAGTTTTGCATTTCATTTTTGTCCAGATGTTCAATATCCCCCTATGAGGTCTAATTTTTTGAGATACCAGTTGTACTTTGTAATGACACACTTAATGTTTCCATAAAATATGTTGCTAAACAATAATTTAGGAGGTTAAATTAAAAAAAAAAAACTATTTTTCAAAATTTAGATGTTTTTTTACTTTTTGCCTTTCTGCTACATCGCCATCCCTATCTCAGCTCTGCTACATCGCCATCATCAGGCATAAGCATTGCATGATGGGAAATGTAGTTTCCTATCTTGATTATAGACCACCTTTTAGAAAAACTTGTAACCCAGGAACGGCAGCAGCTAGAAAGACGGGACACGGCTCAAAATACTCAGGGGGCCTTGGTGAGTAAGAACAGCTAGGTTTGGGAGCATTTCATTTTTTTAGCTCTTGGGGGGAATACCCCTTTAACCAAGCGGAGTTTGATACATATATCAGGGCTTGAGGAGGCTGTGTTTTTAAAGTTCACACTTACTAGACTTTTTCCTTTCCTTTTGGACAATAGTTACATTTTACGGGTTTATTGAGGGTAAAATTCGGGTCCCCTTTGTCTTTAGCAGCAACCCTATCCCCTATATTAGTTCTAGCACCCTCGTTTATGTGTTTGTTTTCTGTCACTAGGAATTGGTGATCAGGCAGGGGAGAGTATTTCTTATTTGTGTTTTTAAAGTTTACCTGAACCCTTTTAAGAAAATGTTTACAGTACTTTTGTTTACTAAAACATAATATATAATTTTATTTTGCATTAATTAAGTTTTTTTTTTTTTTTTTTTTTTTTTTTATTGCAGCTTGGTCCAATGGCTTAAACACAGCCGGAAGGAATACTGTGAATTATGCAAGCACAGATTTGCCTTTACACCAAGTAATTTTCCTTATATCTGTTTTTGTTGGTTTATCTTTGCACCCTTTAAAGCTGCTGTCACACACCACAGTTGTTTGTGGAAAACTGCCACTGCAGTTTTTGAGCAAAAAGGATGAAATAATGGAAAATATAGAGAAAGGACTTCTGCTTCCTATTGAATCCACTTCTGCAGCAGAAGTTTTTCCAAAAAGTGTGTGACAGCAGCCTTGCCCTGGTAAGGTCATGATGGCTTGCCCCTCCCACCCAGAAAGTGGTAAATGTCTAATTGCAGGTAAAAGCACTGTGCTTATGCTGTCAATCAAGCCTAAGTGGCAGGAGGGCGCACAGCATCGCCATGACTGGAAAACAATTGTTATTGCTGCAGGGGATAAAGGTCATTTTCTCCATTTTGCGGGATCACCGAGCCCCCGGTAGAACAGCGTCTATTTTAACGTTTCACTTTCGTTATAACCTTCAATATCTAAATCAACAGTAGATGTGATTATAATGCAAGTTAGCAATTGACATTTTTTTGTTGTTGGCAGCCATTTGCAGTTCATCATAAATTTTCAGTTGTATTAGAGATGCGAATGCTTCTAGAAGTAGTGGCTGTGATCGCATCTCTATACACTACAGCCGCCGGTCAGCATGCCCCAATTTCTACATGGTGCTGTGGTTGTTACTCTGTGCCCCAATCAGTTACAGCCCATGATTTGGACTAGCTGTGGCAGCATGTTCTTAAAGCGACTCCGTACCCACAATCTGACCCCCCCCCCAAACCACTTGTACCTTCACATAGCTGCTTTTAATCCAAGATCTGTCCTGGGGTTCGTTCGGCAGGGGATGCAGTTATTGTCATAAAAACAACTTTTAAATCGGCAGCGCTGTGTCTAACGGCCGGGGCTTACATTTGTATATGCATTAGGCTGGCACAACCTCTTTGTCCATCCTCCCCACCCTCCTCATCATTAGGAATGCTCCAGGCAGATTGCTTCCTATTCCCCACCTGTGTGTATAATGAACACTGGCTGGATCGTTAATACACCTGTGCAAAGCTCAAACAGCAGTAAATGTTCCTGGATCATTCCTAATAATGAGGAGGGTGGGGAGGAAGGACATAGAGGTGGTGCCAGCCTAATGCATATACAAATGTAAGCCCCGGCAGTTAGACACAGCGCTGCCAGATTAAAAGTTGTTTTTATGACAATAACTGCATCTCCTGGCGAACGGACCCCAGGACAGATCTTGGATTAAAAGCAGCTATGTGAAGGTACAAGTAGTCTGGGGGGGGGGGGTCAGATTGTGGGTACGGAGTCGCTTTAAATACATTTAACAGGCAGCTGTCAGATTTGGGACTTTGGGACTGGGTGAGTCTATGACAGGACCCTCCAATAGGGAGAAAAAGCTAGACATCAAATCCTACTAGTTATGCAGATGTTATGGCTGCCAGAAGCCATTGGCAGTGATCACATCTGCATAACATGTAAAAAAAGGGTCTGTCATTTCTGCCCTTCTGCTGTCACTTGTGCTTTTATGAGAGAAGCGACACAAAAGGTGTTGAAATCTTTATACAGTAAAAAAAAAATTACAAACAAATGGGGGCCACGAGTTAAAGGAGAAGTCCGGCAAAAATTTTTATTAGGGTACAAACACACGGCATATACGCTGCGTATTTACTGCTGCGATACGCAGCCAATAAGCAGCAAATTAGATCTAAATAACTGAACACAGCATCAAATCTGCTGCCTATCTGCAGCGTATCTGCTGCGTATACGCTGTGTGTGTTTGTACCCTTAAAGTATTTTATTGCCCCCCAAAAGTTATACAAATAACCAATATACACTTATTAAGGGAAATGCACATAGTGCTTTTTGCCCTGCACTTACTACTGCATTGAAGCTTCACTTCCTGGATAAAATGGTGATGTCACGACCCGACTCCCAGAGCTGTGCGAGCTGTGGCTGCTGGAGAGGATGATGACAGAGGGACACTGAGGGACACAGGGCAATGGAGGGACACTGAGCATCCCTCTGCCATCATCCTCTCCAGCAGCCACAGTCCGCACAGCTCTGGGAGTCGTGAAATCACCATTTTATCCAGGAAGTGAAGCCTTGATGAAGTAGTAAGTGCAGGGAAAAAAGCACTTTATAAGCATTTCCCTTAATAAGTGTATATTGGTGATTTGTATAACTTTTGGGGGGGCAATACAACACTTTAATAAAAATTTTTCCCGGACTTCTCCTTTAATAGAAAACTCCAGGCAAATTTTTTTTTTTTTTATATGTTTTTACATAAGCTAAGATAGACAAATTCCTAATATACTAACTTATAGGAAGTGCACATGTAGTGCTATTTCCCTCAATTTAGTAGATCAGGCAGGCTTCAATTTCTCTAAAAAAAAAAAAAAAAAAAAGTGACTTCACAGCTCCCCAGTCCATATACCTGCAGGATCCAGCAGGGGGCGCAGTCTATTTAGAAGTCTATGTCGAAGGTATATGTAGTGCACTCATCCTCGCACCCTCCCCCTTCTGCCCGTCGCCGTACATCTAACTGACTCCGTCCATGCCTGGTGCCCGCTGCCGTGCACAGGGGCTGGCTGGCAGATTTTAGCCTGGGGGGCAAGCACACGGCACTGGCCCTTGACTGGCAGGCTAGCGGCCCATCCTTTAAGGACCACTCTGGCCCTTACCTGGTATTACCCTCCCCAAATAAGTGCGGGAAAGGAAGATACTACATGCGCCACAGAATTATAGTATTGTGGCCAGTGTTCCCAGCCACGAAAAGCCCTTGTAATTGTCTCACCTCCGGATGAAATGTCTCAAGCCCCTGAGTACTTCTTTAAACCTAGTGGTCTCTCACATGCTATATAGTATGTAATGAGAGCTATCCCAGGATATATATCTATTGGATTAAAGGGAACCTAGCTCAGGTGCACAGCATAGTACCTTAGGGGGCCTTTACACAGAGAGATTTATCTGACAGATGTTTGAAGCCAAAGCCAGGAACAGACTATAAGCAGAGAACAGGTAATAAAGGAAAAACTGAGATTTCTCCTATTTTCAACTCCATTCCTGGCTTTGGCTTCAAAAATCTGTCAGCTAAATCTGTCTGTGTGAATGCACCAGGGTTAAGGTACCATGCTGTGTACCCGGTGACCCTGTTATCAGTGCTGTAATCATTTACAATGCCCTTCTGGTTCTCTTATCATGTTACAACCATCAGCCCTGAATCTCTACAGCACCAGCTGTTATCAGAGGAGGTACTACAACTCCCAGCATATCCTGAGGGCTGCAGACTGTCAGTAAATGCTGGAAGTTGTAGTGTTTGCAGCTGTTGTACTTGGAGGATTCTTGGTGTATTGTATACTGGAGGCTTTGTGGGAGATCAGAATACAGAGTTCTGTGGGGGCTCAGTATGTGGATGTGACCCCAGAACAGAACTGATACAGTTATATACCGTTACTGACCAAATCAAATACACCAGTATATAAGAAACATATATTATCACTGTGACCACAACCATTACCACCCCATACTAACTAATACCACCAAACCATAACTGAGATCCAGTATACCCAGACCAATAATACCAGTATAAAAGAAACAAATATCACAACCCCTTCACCACCGCCACCATTACTAACTAACATCCACTGTACAAATACCAGGATCATCCCCATAGAACATGGGTCTCAAACTTGCGGCCCTCCAGCTGTTGCAAAACTACAATTCCCATCATGCCTGGGACAGCCAAAGTCGAGATATCATGTGTAATCGAAGATACATAATGAGCTGCTAGATAGCCACTTCCTACTATCTATCTCCTATCTATCTATCTATCTATCTATCTATCATCTATCTATCTCCTATCTATCTATCTATCTATCTCCTATCTATCTATCTATCATCTATCTATCTATCTATCTATCTATCTATCTATCTATCTATCATCTATCTATCTCCTATCTATCTATCTATCTATCTATCTATCTCCTATCTATCTATCTATCATCTATCTATCTATCTCCTATCTATCTATCTATCTATCTCCTATCTATCTATCGCCTATCTATCTATCTATCTATCTATCTCCTATCTATCTATCTATCTATCTCCTATCTATCTATCTATCTATCTATCTATCTATCTATCTCCTATCTATCTATCTATCTATCTATCTATCTATCTATCTATCTATCTATCTCCTATCTATCTATCTCCTATCTATCTATCTCCTATCTATCTATCTCCTATCTATCTATCTATCTCCTATCTATCTATCTCCTATCTATCTATCTATCTCCTATCTATCTATCTATCTATCTCCTATCTATCTATCTATCTATCTATCTATCTATCTATCTATCTATCTATCTATCTATCTATCTCCTATCTATCTATCTATCTCCTATCTATCTATCTCCTATCTATCTATCTATCTATCTCCTATCTATCTATCTATCTCCTATCTATCTATCTATCTATCTCCTATCTATCTATCTATCTATCTATCTATCTATCTATCTATCTATCTCCTATCTATCTCAGGTATAAGAACACAGACAATAGAGCACACTTGTCAAACTCCGTCCCTCCAGTTGTTACAAAACTACAAATCCCATCATGACTGGACAGATAAAGCATGATGGGAATTGTAGTTTTGCAACACTTGGAGGGACGGAGTTTGAGACCCCTGATAAGTTATAAGACCTTATAAGTGATTATAAAGCAGTTACATTCAGTGACTCACAGTAGGCGTCTTCTCTGCATGAAGAGACGTCCACTTTTCTTTTTCTTCTCCATCTGGCTCCGGCCATCATGAAGGCTTCTCTGGCCATGACTCCTCCTCTCCACGGGATCTGTCAGACAGACATTTTAGGCTTCTTGCTCCAGCAACATCCTCATTTGTACATCCCTCCATATAGAATGCCCCCCCCCCCCCGCTGCACATCTCTCCATATAGAAAAGCCCCCCTGCTGTACATCCCCCATATAGAATAGCCCCCCTGCTGTACATCCCTCCATATAGAATAGCCCCCCCCCCCCCCCGTGCACATATCTCCATATAGAAAAGCCTCTCTGTGCATCCCCCATATAGAATAGCCCCCCCCCCTGTGCATTCTCCCTTATAGAATAGCCCCCCTGTGCATCACCCTTATAGAATAGCCCCCCTGTGCATCACCCTTATAGAATAGCCCCCCTGTGCATTCTCCCTTATAGAATAGCCCCCCCTGTGCATCCCCCCTTATAGAATAGCCCCCCTGTGCATCCCCCCTTATAGAATAGCCCCCCTGTGCATTCTCCCTTATAGAATAGCCCCCCTGTGCATCCCCCATATAGAAAAGCCCCCCTGTGCATCCCCCCTTATAGAATAGCCCCCCTGGGCATCCCCCCATATAGAATAGCCCCCCCTATGCATCCCCCCATATAGAATAGCCCCCCTATGCATCCCCCCCATATAGAATAGCCCCCCTGCATCCCCCTATATAGAATAGCCCCCCTGTGCATCCCCCCATATAGAATAGCCCCCTGTGCATCCCCCCATATAGAATAGCCCCCCTGTGCATCCCCCCCATATAGAATAGCTCCCCCTGTGCATCCCCCCTTATAGAATAGCCCCCCTGTGCATTCTCCCTTATAGAATAGCCCCCCTGTGCATTCTCCCTTATAGAATAGCCCCCCTGTGCATCCCCCCTCATAGAACAGCCCCCCTAAGCATCCCCCCTCATAGAATAGCCCCCTGTGCATCCCCCCTCATAGAATAGCCCCCCTGTGCATCCCCCCTCATAGAATAGCCCCCCTGTGCATCCCCCCTCATAGAATAGCCCCCCTGTGCATCCCCCCTAATAGAATAGCCCCCTGTGCATCCTCCCTAATAGAATAGCCCCCCTGTGCATCCCCCCTAATAGAATAGCCCCCTGTGCATCCTCCCTAATAGAATAGCCCCCCTGTGCATCCTCCCTAATAGAATAGCCCCCCTGTGCATCCCCCCTCATAGAATAGCCCCCTGTGCATCCCCCCTAATAGAATAGCCCCCCTGTGCATCCCCCCTCATAGAATAGCCCCCCTGTGCATCCCCCTAATAGAATAGCCCCCCTGTGCATCCCCCCTAATAGAATAGCCCCCCTGTGCATCCTCCCTAATAGAATAGCCCCCCTGTGCATCCCCCCTCATAGAATAGCCCCCCTGTGCATCCCCCGTAATAGAATAGCCCCCCTGTGCATCCCCCCCTAATAGAATAGCCCCCCTGTGCATCCTCCCTCATAAAACAGCCCCCCTAAGCATCCCCCCTAATAGAATAGCCCCCCTGTGCATCCTCCCTGAAGGGGTTTAAAAAAAAAAATAAGATAAACAACTCACCTCTCCTCGGGCCGGATCTTCAGTCTGCAGCAGCTTCTCCCTGCTGCTGCAGCAAGGCGGCTCCTCTCTCCGTTCTCAGGTCCTCAGCGGCGCGTCAGGGAAGTGACGTCACCGCTGGGGACCTGATGTAGGTGCCTGCAGACGTGCCTGCGCGCGGCACGTCTGCGGCTACTGGGGTGGATCAGGCGGCCTGAAAGAGACTGAGGGAATAGCGCGGCGGCCGGCCGCGCTATTCTTTCAGTCTCAATTATAGCAGAGGGTCGGCCACGGGTCGCGGCCCACTCATTGGTGGGGAAGACCAGCCCGGGGGACACATGCCCCCTTGCCCCCCGGCCCAGCCCGCCCCTGGCCGTGCATCTCCTTCCTCCCCATGCTGCCCGGTGCCTACATCTCCCTCTCTCTATGCTGCCAGGTGCCCTACAGCGGGGTGAGCTCTCCTTATCTGTCGCTCAGCCCTTTACACAGCGTTGGGCAGCATGGGGAGGGAGAGAGGAAGATGCCCAGCATCGGGCAGCAGGGAAGGAGGGAGTTAGATGCACGGCACCAGGCAGCAGGGATGGGGGCAGGGAGTTAGATGAACAGCAGTGGGCTCCAGGCAGCAGGGAGGGAGAGAGTCAGTTAGATGGACAGGCCGGGGGGTGTTGCTTGATGTGGATGATTGCACTACATATACTTTCTACATAGACTTCTACTTCTGTACTTCTACATATACTGCGCCCCCTGCTGGATCCTGCAGGTATAGACTGGGTAGTTGTGATGTCACATTTTTTACATCAGATTTTATTTTTTTTTATTTTTTTTTAGAGAAATTGAAGCCTGTCTGAACTACCAAATTGAGGGAAATACCACTATATGTGCATTTCCCATAACTAGTGTATATTAGGAATTTGTCTAATTTTGCTTAAAGGACAACTCCGGCAAAAAAATTTTTTGGCTTATTTAACACACATTACAAAGTTATATAACTTTGTAATGTGGTTAAATACCCGGTCTGGCCCCCTTCCCCCACTTTCCGACCCCCGACCCCCCCACCCCGGAAGTTAAAGAATGTATACATTACCTATTACGGTCGTCACGGTCCTCTTCTCCCGGGCGGCATCTGGTGACGGGTGACGTCAGAGCTGGGGGGCGGTCCGGGTCTTCTTCCTCTTCGGCGTCTTCATTGAGAGTGAATGGGAGAGAAAAGGCTGCTGGTGCACATGCGCACCAGCAGCCTTTTCATTGGCTGGAGCGCATCACATGGCTTCCAGCTTGCTCAGCCCTGATTGGCTTTTCTCTCTCATGGACCCGGAAGCAAGAGACATCGCTGGACGGCGGACTCAGGTGACGGTGAGGCGGAAGGCGGGCGAATGGAGTGGCGATCGTCACCGGAGGGATGGTGAGTATGGTGTCTGTGTGTGTCTGTGTTTTTTTTTGGGGGGGGGTCCCGCCGGAGTTGTCCTTTAAGTAATAACATTAAAAAATACATTTTGCCCGGAGTTCTTCTTTAAGGCAGATTGTTGAAGTAGGTAGGGCCTGTGGTTGAGGTGAAAGCAGGGCTGTGCTGTTTCTTACTATCTACATCTTGTAATAGAGATTGTGACATCTAGACTGTTATCTGACAGTAATGGGGCCTGTCAGAGCTCCATTTGACACTTCAGCAACACAGTCACAGGGTGTTGATAGGCTGCCATTGCAGCCAGAGGCCTCCTATAGGCCTCAGTGTCTGCCATGCCAGATTCCACCTTTTTAAAGGGAACCAGTCATCATGATTGTGGAGATATAATGGGTTTATAGCACATTACCCACCATAGTAAGACAAATCCTATCATGTATTTGACTGCTGCACAGTTGATTAATATCCATAAGTATAACTTTATTGTTTGGCTTGCAACATATGTAAATTACTACCAAGTGTACATAGATGCAGAGAGCCGGATAGAACTAGTCACACAGTTTGGCTTGTAATTCCACATACCTAGTGTGATTTACAAGCCAGAAAGGCCAGATTGTATGAGTAAAATTATCCCCTCCATAATAATTTAAAACTCCCCCTATTCCCATTTTACAAATAGTCTTCACACAAAAAGAAAAACCTATTTGGTGCCTCCACATGCAAAAATGTCCAATTAATGTCCTATTAACATAAACTGTTATCCTGTACAGTCCACTGAGTATATATACAGTGTGTGTGTGTGTGTATATATATTATATATATATATATATATATATATATATATATATATATATATATAATATATTTTCAAAGATTCTGGGTCGAATACTGAATACCAGCACCTTATTAAATTAAAAACTGGCAAATTCTGAACTCTTACAACTGAAGGCCATGTTATGTCCAACAATATTGTGATTTCTAAAACCTCCCTTAAAAACACGGATCTTTATCTCAATCAATCAAAATGAATTCTTCTAGTCAATTGTTTTAGTAATGCTGCAGTTTTTCTTCTTTCTTCTGCAGTTTTTTGAATTTCTTCCTCTTTTGAGGCTTTGGTAGCATTTATAATGTTTTGTTATAGTAACAGTGGGTAAGCAGGACTGTTATAAAGAAAATAAATGGCAAAACATACTAATTAAAAAAACAACATACAACATGGAGATATACAAGAGCAATTTTAACACTGTAATGGCTGATATATAGTCATATGTGCTGCTAACCCATATATAATTACACCAAAGAACTGGGGAAAAAACATAGGAGGGATGGAGGACTGGTAGGAAACTGGGGATCTTTTTTTTTTTTTTTTTTTTTCTTTTTTTTGAATATTCACACTGCGGACTGTGTTACAGGACAAGTGCCATGAAAAGCTTTTCCCCAGTAATTGAAGCACATTACAAAGTTTTATAACTCTGTAATATGCTTCAATCACCTATCTGCCTCCCTTCCCTGTCTTTTCCCCCCTCCACCCCCCACCAGGGAGTGTCCTAACTCACACAGACCTAATTACTGTCGTCACCGTCACCAAGCTCTTCTCTCAGCTCCTTCTCCTCTTACACCAGCCTCTCCCTTCCCCTGCCTTGTCAGGTGACAGGCTTGCTCAGCTCCCATTGGCTGAACAACTGCAAGCCATCACTTGGACTGGGGAGGGGGGGCTGCTGTAACAGGAGCTAGACCAGCCCTCCTGCTGATGACTCATCCTCACAAGAAGGAGCTGCCTGGTGACTGTGACGGCAGTCATTAGGTCTGTATGAGTCAGGACACTTCCTGGTGGGGGGTGGAGGGGGGAAAAGACAGGGAAGGGAGGCAGATAGGTGATTGAAGCATATTAAGGCCCCGTTCCCACTGAGCAAAGCTAGCGGAATTCCGCGACGGAATTGTCCGCCGCGGAATGCCGTTAGACTCCCGCTCATAATGGGAGTCTATGGGAGGCGCGCGCTGCTGCTCTGTACGCGCTGAAGAATGAACATGTTCATTCTTCAGCGCGGACAGGGCAGGAGCGCGCGCCTCCCATAGAGTCCCATTATGAGCGGGAGGCTAACGGCATTCCGCGGCGGACAATTCCGTCGCGGAATTCCGCTACCTTTGCTCAGTGGGAACGGAGCCTTAAAGAGTTATATAACTTTGCAATGTGCTTCAATTACTGGGAAAAAGTTTTTCATGGCACTTGTCCTTTAAATATTTCTTTTTGCACTTATTTCATATCTGTAGCAATAAGTCGTTACTTACCCCACATTAAACATTTTGGTAATTATAGGATAATGGGACTATTCCGTGTCCAAAACTCTAACAAAACATGTGGTCAGGAGTTTATATTTTTGTCCAAAAGTTATGCTTGGTATTTTGCAGCATATATTTTCTAGGTGGAAAAATGTGATGTGTGCATCTACCCTCAAGACAGTTCTTTGTAAGAGCTTACATTCTATTTATTTTAGTGCCCCTACTATCCTTTGGGATCTTTAACTTGTGGGTGAAATGTTCATCGCCACAGGTTTCTGCATCCCACTGTGTTCTGGGCAGTAATAGAAAGCAAGTACAGCTTCTGCACATGAGCAAATCATACAGGGGAGTTATGCAGTCAGTACTGCACATACATAAAATAGCAGTGCTGTAGGTGGGACTTATTACTTCACACTGCTAATAAGATTGATTGTTTAAATTATGCTCTTTCGTTCTGGTTAATGGAAGTTTATGTAAAAGTATAAGGCCCTATTTACATGCTTGTAGTTCTGTCAATTGGAGACAGAACATAGTACCAATAGATTTCAATGGCTCTGTTCACATGTCCGTACATGTGTACAGGGCTGTAATCCATGCTGCATTAAAAAAAAAAAAAAAAAAAAGCACAGGTCCTAATATGTAGCCGAATTTGGTGCACTATTTATGCACATTCATAGTGCAGTCTACAGTAACTGGTTGCACTATGGACACGTGAATGGGACCTCAATAAAGTTGTCAGATTGACGGTCAAGTTTACCTCCTATAATGTTGCTTTTTTTATTTTGAATTGTATAGGTAATATTTCTTTATTTCTCAGTCTATTCCCCAGACATGCCTTCTCGGCTTCCAATCCAAGACATCTGTGCTGGACTGATTACAAGTATTGGCACAGCAATTCGATATTGGTTTCATTATACCTTAGTGGCATTTGCATGGCTTGGAGTGGTACCCCTTACAGCATGTGAGTAAATATTTACGCCACATAATACATTTTCTGTAATTTTTGATGTGATATACATCATTATTATTATTATTATTATTGATTAGCAAATTTACAGTATAAAGCAAAGCTGCCTTTAATATCCTTGTTGCTCCATGCCACTCTGCTCCGGGTGCTTGGAAAAGCTGGATCAAGCCTTGGGAAACGTGTCCCAGTTTCCCAGGACTGGATCCAGCTTTTCCAGAGACCTGGAGCGGCATGGAGTTCAAAGGAAGCCGGCTAATAAGCAGACTGCTGATGTAATAAAAGGCTTTGCTTTGTTTATACTGTAATCTCTAATTATAAGGCTAGGTTCACATCACAATTTTGCCATCCGTTAAATGTATCCATTCTATGAAAGAAAAAAAAAAGGGGGGGCGGGGTGAAAACGGATGCTGTTGGATGCCATACGTTTTCATCCATTTTCCATTGAGTTACATTATTTTTTTTTTTTGTAAATGGATCAAAGCAGATACGTTTTTTTAAATTTTATAACGTTGTAACCGGATGGGTTCATTTCAGAATATTAAAGTGTCTTATTGATGTAATGAGAAGGAATGTATTATTTTAATGTCTTGTGTATATGTGTATATGTATATATATAATTTGTATGGCTATGTGTGTAGAAGTCATTGTAGTGTTTTTTTGTGTGTGTGTGTGTGTATATATACTGTCACCCCTATGTCAACTGTCCAGCCATATACCTTCACAACATTGTAAACATTGGAGGATACAGTTGTTTGTTGCTATTGTTGTATGGCTGAAAGAACCTTGTAGCTGTAGTTGTAAAACTGGGTACCCATTGTGCTTGGGAAACATCAGATAACTTCCATTCATGGTCATCCGTGGTCTACACAGACATTTCTAGAAGCACATCATCCCCACCCAAACTTACTATAAAGGTCAGGGGTATGTAGCTTCTAGTCAGCCTCAGCTGGGACCATGGAAGGAAGGTGCCCAGCACCCTGGTGGTCATCGAGGGAGATGGGGTATATTAGTGCATAATATACAATGGGGCTTCCCATTTCATTGTGCATGAAACAACTATGCACCTGTACCATCTGTTACTGCAGCTAAGTATTGTTTTCTGTATTAAAAATCTTATTTTTCTATAAATCTGTGTGGTTATAGCCTTCTGCGACTATTATCAAAAGCAACCGGTTACAAACGTACACAAAAACATGGTTGACAACGTTTTTCTGTATGTTTTCCAAAATGGATACAATGAGACGAATTGCAAAATTGTGATGTGAACCTAGCCTACTGTTCAGTTTCTTGGATTCAGTCACAAATTGACAGAATTGTTAGTTATTGTTCCATCATTAAAATCCCACATTTAAAGGAGTGTTTCATAAAAAAACAAAAAAAAAAGTTGCTGGCGAAGATGGAAAAAATAACATTCATACTTTTGGTAGTTCACACAGGAAAAAAAGAAGTGTGTAAAGTGCCACATTGACTTTGGTCTTTTTTCAGTCTGCCTTTGAGATGCGTAGCTGCAGCAGGACATTCATACATTCAAAGGAACACTGTTTTCTGTGTCACAAACGACCCTGGTCCTATTATTTCAGTGGGAGGCAGGGAAACGCTGTGAAAACAAGTAATATGTGAATTATTTTCTGTCCCAAAAACTCTATCGAAGGTTGATTGATGGGAGCTTCAGGGCTGGCCCCCCATGCTGCTTCGGGCTCTCTATGTATTTGTACAAATGATTAATATTTCCCATAATGTTTCTTAATCTCTTCATCTTTGCTTATAACAGAACTTGGTTTTTTTTAGTAACCAGTTATAGTAATATCGGTGATACCAGTACTGTTATATCTTGTCAGCAGGCAAGGACTGTTAATTAAAAAAATTTTTCCACCACAGGTCGCATTTACAAGTGCTTATTTACTGGCTCTGTGAGCTCGCTTTTGACCCTACCCCTAGACATGCTGTCAACGTAAGTTTCTTTTTTCTTATTACTAAGTTTTTTTAATTGATTATTTAAAAAAAAAAACCAACAAAACACAGTAATCAGTGAACTCAAGGAGAACAGTTAAAAAAAACTCCAATGGAGTACTCAATCAAGAATCTCCACTGATGCCCCCAAAAATTTTTTAAATATGCAAAACAAGAGTCCGTGGAGTCTCGGTTGCGAGTCTCAAAACACGGGATAGCCAGATATGTCTAGCCTGTTGCCACTGGGTGCCTCCATGATGGGGAGAGCACCACACCACCCTGATAAATAGCCCATTAAGTCCCACTCGGTTGCGAGTATTGGAACACAAACGGAAATACCAGGGTGGCCCCTTTTGTCAATGTCTAACTCAAGGTACGAGCATTGCGATCATGACAAGGGCTTGCCAAGGCAGGCCTCCATCCACAGGCAGCCGTTTCGGGGTTTTTGCCCCTTGTCAGTGTGGAGTAGGATTCTGGCTATTTGGGGCAATAACAAATCAGCCAACAAAACACAGTTATCACTGAACTCAAGGAGAACAGTGAAAAAAAACTCCAATGAAGTACTCAAGAGCCTCAACTGATGCTCCCAAAAATTTAAATATGCAAAACAAGAGTCTGTGAAGTCTCGGTTGCGAGTCTCAAAACACGGGATAGCCAGATATATCTAGCCTGTTGCCACGGGGTGCCTCCAGACTCTTGTTTTGCATATTTAAATTTTTGGGAGCATTAGTGGAGACTCTTGAGTACTTCATTGGAGTTTTTTTTCACTGTTCTCCTTGAGTTCAGTGATTACTGTGTTTTGTTGGTTGATTTGTTATTGCCCCAACTAGCCAGAATCCTACTCCACACTGACGAGGGGCAAATACCCCCAAATGGCTGTCTGTGGATGGAGGCCTGCCTTGGCAAGCCCTTGTCATGATCGCAATACTCGCACCTTGAGTTAAACATTGACAAAAGGGGCCACCCTGGTATTTTCCTGTTTGTGTTCCAATACTCGCAACCGAGTGGGACTTTAGGGGCTATTTATCAGGGTGGTGTGGTGCTCTCCCCATCATGGAGGCACCCCGTGGCAACAGGCTAGAGATATCTGGCTATCCCATGTTTTGAGACTCGCAACCAAGACTCCATGGACTCTTGTTTTGCTTGTTTATTTTTAAGTCTGTTTTTTAATTATTTTTTCAAAAGTTTTCAACTTTTCATATATTGCAGCCCATGGTGACAAAATAGCAAACAGACTATTCTTGCCTATCCACTGCCCTAACCCATGTTCTGGTCCCTGCGATCCCCCCTCCACTTCCTAGATCGACTTGTTTGGGGTGACTGCCCACTCAGCCAGTCACTGGCCGAGACGGGGCAGCACCTTACCAAGGTCATCAATATATGAGGAGCTATGTTTGAGGCTAATGACTGATATTTCTGTGTATCTATGTCATAGGCAGGTCCCGATGATTGTTGTGGCACCTGGAAGCCAGATAATGGCCTCCAATTGTAGCTGGAACTGTCAGTGAGTAACTGAGAGGTACTGTATAGTGTATAGCAGCATAGATGCACTGCTGTGTACTATATTTGCAATGTAACACACAGCTTCAAGTCCCCTAGAGGGACAAAATAAAGAGAATAAACAAATTAAAGTCACCCTTTCTCAAGTCCTTTTATTACAGGTGAAAAATAAAAACATATACATATTAGCGATCGCTGCAAAAGCTATCTTTATCCCGGGCTGACATTGTCAAAGAGGGGTGTCTGTGACACAGCCTATGCCTGCCCCACTCTCTGGTGATGATGTGTCTTCAGGCTGTCAACTGCCTCCCCCGGCTGTCAATCATTGCGGATGAGCCAGAGCAAGAGCCTGAAGC
Source organism: Dendropsophus ebraccatus (assembly GCF_027789765.1). Classification (NCBI taxonomy): domain Eukaryota; kingdom Metazoa; phylum Chordata; class Amphibia; order Anura; family Hylidae; genus Dendropsophus; species Dendropsophus ebraccatus. Next base: position 128,705,602 of record NC_091455.1, read on the forward strand.
TACGGCAGGGCAGTTTCTAGATCATTTTGGAAACAGGGCGAGTCTTGATAAAAGCGCCCCCCCCCCCCCCTCAACATCACTCAATTCAGCCCTGGAGAAGGAAGAGGGGCTTTTATCAGGATCCGGGTTATTAGGAAGAAGCAGTGTGTGTATTATGGCATAGAGCAGCGTTGCACCCCTAAGAGATAATGTTCAACCGAATACAAAATCACCATACAGGGACTCACAGGTGCTGTTTTCTTTGATCTGCGGCACCATTTTCCTTTTCCTCTCCAACCGGACCACCATGATGATTTCTTGCAGCTACAATTCGTCTCCAGACAAACATCTCAGGCTCTGCACTTATCCAGCAACTTCCTTCCCTTTTCCCTCCTATAGGCTCCTAAACTGTAGTAATTCTGCTGCTTGGTGCAGTAAAGTCTGCAAGGTGTGACCTCCATTACACTGACATACAGGATGCTGGGAGAGCTGGGTGACCTCCATTACACTGACATACAGGATACTGGGAGAGCTGTGTGACCTCCATTACACACTGACATACAGGATGCTGGGAAAGCTGGATGACCTCCATCACACTGACATACAGGATACTGGGAGAGCTGGATGACCTCCATCACACTGACATACAGGATGCTGGGAAAGCTGTGTGACCTCCATTACACACTGACATACAGGATGCTGGAAAAGCTGGGTGACCTTCATTACACTTACATACAGGATACTGGGAGAGCTGGATGACCTCCATCACACTGACATACAGGATGCTGGGAGAGCTTGATGACCTCCATTACACTGACATACAGGATACTGGGAAAGCTGTGTGACCTCCATTACACTGACATACAGGATACTGGGAGAGCTGTGTGACCTCCATCACACTGACATACAGGATGCTGGGAGAGCTTGATGACCTCCATCACACTGACATACAGGATCATGGGAAAGCTGGGTGACCTCCATTACACTGACATACAGGATACTGGGAAAGCTGGGTGACCTCCATTACACACTGACATACAGGATGCTGGGAAAGCTGGGTGACCACCCCCTGTAATCCCCCCTGTGCTGCCCCCATTGTAATAATCCCCCCTCTGCTGCCCCCCCCCCCAAATAGTAATAATCCCCTCTGCTCCCCCTGCATTGCCAAACACACACAAAAAAAAAAAAACATTATACTCACCTTATTCTGGCATAGGGGTCCCTCTCTCCTCTTCTTATCTTCTCCAGCCTGCGAGGAGCAGACCGCTGCCGCCCCTGCACACATCTCTCTCCAGCAAACGCAGTGAAATGACGTCATTGCGCTGCTGGAGGGAGATGTCTGCAGGTGCAGAGTGCTCGGCTGGGTCGGCGTGGTCCGGGGGCGGAGCTACGGGAGGTCCGGGGGCGGAGCTACGGGCGGTCCAGAGACGGAGGTCCAGGCAGTCCGGGGGCGGAGCTACGGCCGGTCCGGGGGCGGAGCTACGCGAGGTGATTCTTCAGAGGAGCAGGTGATGGGGCGAGCGAGCTAGCAGGCGGGCGGCCGGCCGGCCGGGGGTGCGCGCAGCTAAGTGGAGTCTGGGGGGGTGCCACCAGCGCCCCCTAGCTGTCGGCGCCCCTATCATATAGGCACCTCTGTGATACTGTCAACTTGGGATAAAGATCGTTTATCATGAATAATAATAATAATAAATTTATTTGTATAGCGCCAACAGATTCCGCATCGCTTTTTTTTTTTTCCTATGCATATAGTACAGAGGTACATAATACACATACACACGGCGAATCACAGAGCAGTGCTGAAGGTAAGTATGCACTGCTCATGTGATCGGCAGTGGGAGACTGGGAACTGTCTTTTTATCATACAGTGTACTCTGTATGCCCTTCCTGATTAATCCCACAGTAGTCAGACCTGGCCAAAACAGTAGAGCACAACAGTAACTAGGATAGGTCAATATTATCAGGAGGTACATAGACATCTTTAAATGAGTTAAGTGAGGCACAGTGACACTGTCGAGGAACAGGTTATTGATGTAATTTGAAAATAATTTACTGATAAAAGTTGTTTGTTATTGAGTACATAATGATGTGTCAATGGGGGTTGTATTGATGTTGCTTCTTAGGTGAACCTGATTTTACTTTCACTTGCAATAAAGCGTGAAAGCATCAAAAGGGTATAGTTCTGGCCCCAGCAATTCTTAAGTCATTGTCTGTGTTTTAATGTGTTAAGGTGTTTGTGGCATGCACTAATTTCAGACTGTTTTGTTTCAGGGAAAATTTACTGGCAGACTGCTTGCAGGGATGTTTTGTTGTTACATGCACCCTTTGTGCTTTTATAAGCCTTGTTTGGTTAAGAGAACAAATAGTTCATGGAGGAGCTCCTCTGTGGCTGGATCAAAATTTCCCACAGCCTCAGAATGGTTTGGGCCACCAAAATGAGGTAAGTTGTATTATAAAAAAAAAAAAATCTGATGTCTATTATAATAATACTCCATTCCCTTCTGGACTTGGCCTCTGTGGTTCACATTATTCATGCTTTTTACAGCAACTCTGTACCCACAATCTGCCCCCCCCCCCCCCCCCCCCCTAACCGCTTGTACCTTCAGATAGCTGCTTTTAATCCAAGATCTGTCCTGGGGTCCGTTTGGCAGGTGATGCAGTCATTGTCCTAAAAAACAACTTTTAAACTTGTATCCCTGTGTCAAATATGTCTATGCCTCCCCTCCATCTCTCCTCATCACTAGGAACGCCCCCGTGCAAAATTTTTCCGATTCATCACTTGTGTGAACACTGTACAGGTGCCTTAACGATCCAGCTCATGTGCTGTGTTCACACAGGTGATGATTAGAAGAAATTGTTCTAGGGGCATTCCTACTGATGAGGAGTGTGTGGAGGAGGGACAATCCTAAGGCATGGGTGCACTAGGCCACGCCAATTTGACACAGGCTGCAAGTCGAAAAGTTGTTTCTTAGGACAATAACTGCATCATCTGCTGTACACGCGTTTGTGGGGGCCAGACTGTGGATACAGAGTCGCTTTAAGCATAAAACAAGTTATTCCTTGGCATTCCTAAAGTAGAACTCTGTCCAAATGTAAAAGGCCCAGGCAGGTAGGGGGGTGGATGGAACATAAAGAAATCATACTTACCCATCCTTGCCCCCCGCAGCGCAGCATCACTGCTCACAAACCAGTCAGCCTACTGCAGCTCCCGGTTCGTCACGTCCCAGGCTCAGCTCAGATATCTCCCTGCTTGTTCTTCTGATGCATGTCCCAGTACTGTACTGACAGAATGTAAACAGCATCCAGTTGGTTATTCAGTCATTCATCTCTAGAATTCTCTTTATTTGAATAGGTCAATTAAAACAGTACTTGACAAAGACATTTGAATTGCTGTCGGGGGAAAACCGGTGGCTAATGCATTTCAGACTTCTCACTTTTTTATCATAGTCTTACTGCACAAATCTTTAGAGATACTTGATGCCTTGCTGTTTGGGCTCATTGTCAAAATCTGTTTACTGAATGTGTAACACCTACCCACACCAGGGTCCTATGGACTGTCTAGACTAGAAAACATGCAGTCATGCAAGATAAACTGTACCCAAGTTTTACCCTTTTGGATCAGAGGTATTCAACAATAAAAATCAAATGAGTTTCTGTATTAACACATGACCCCATTTTCTACGTCTGAGTTGTTCACTCTTTCTCAGATTTAAAAATGGAAGCTGGATTAATCACTTAACCCTTTGAGGACCAGGCCCAAAATGACCCAAAATGGACCGCGCAAATTTTGATCTTAGTGTTTTCGTTTTTCCCTCCTCCCCTTCTAAGAGCTCTAGCACTTTCAGTTTTCTATCTACAAGCCATGTAAGTGCTTGTTTTTTACAGGAATAGTTGTACTTTGTAATGGCGTCTTTCATTTTACCATAACATGTATGACGGAATCCCAAATATATTATTTATGAAGATATAAATTGGTGAAATCGTAAAAAAGAATGCAATATGGTAACGTTTGGGGGGTTCCTGTGTCTACGTAATGCACTATATGGTAAAAGCGACATGATACAATTATTCTATAGGTCAGTCCGAACACAACCATATGCAGGTTTACACAGATTCTCTAATGTTATATTTTTTTTTTTTTAAAATGAAATCCTTTTTTTTGGCAATTAATTATAAATAAAATGGGCCTATTGTGACGCTTATAAAAGTTTTATTTTTTCACCTACGGGGCTGTATGGGATGTCATTTTTTTCCGCCATGAACTCTAGCTTATATTAATACCATATTTGTGAAGATCGGACGTTTTCATCACTTTTTATTAATTTTTTTTTTTATATATAATGTAACATAAAATCGGTAATCCGCGCACTTTTTTCCCTCTTTTCGTCTACGCCGTTTACCGTTCGCAATGACGCTTGCTATATTTTAATTTATATTATGTTTATTTGTTTTTATATGTTTTATTTATATAATGGGAAAGGGGGGTGATTTCAACTTTTATTGGGGGAGGGGTTTTGGGGTAGTGTGTTTAGTGTTTTAACTTTTTTTTTTTTTACACATTTGAAGTCCCTTTGGGGGAACTTTTACATCCAGTACTTTGATTTCTACACTGATGATTGCTATGCCATAGGCATAGCATTGATCAGTGTTATCGGCGATCTGCTCATTGAGCCTGCCTGCTGCGTTTACACGTAACGATTTTCGTGCGAATTTGCGCGATAACGATCGAATTCGAACGATAATCGTATGAGTAAAAGCAGCGAACGATCAAACGACGAACGAGAAATCGTTCATTTTGATCTTTCAACATGTTATCAAATCGTCGTTCGCAAAAAAATGAAGAGGGGATCCGGGGATTTCGAAGACCTGCTACGCGGAGCAGGTAACGTATGCTCGTGGACGGGGCGGCGGGGGGTGGCGATTGGTGCGGCGGGGGGGGGGAAGGGGTGGCGATCAGAGCGGCGGGGGTGCCGATCAGGGTGGCGCAGGGGGCTGCGGTTGACCGTGGGGCCGGGCTGCGGATGAGCGGGGGGCCGGGCTGCGGGCGTGCGATCGCAAAACGATTTTTCCATACGATATATCGTACCGTCTAAACGCTGATGGTTATGAAAAAAAATCCGACATCCGTTAATCGTACGATCGGGCCAATTATCGTTTCGTGTAAACGCACCATTAGAAATTTCCACAGCCTCATAAAATTTCAAGGCTTTATTGTAGAAAAATCTTAATCACAAACAACTTTAAAATGCACAACGACACGTTTTTAAGATGTCTACAATAAAACCTTGAAATTTTATGAAACTGTGGACTACATATTTTTACCAGTGATTTCTGGGAAACTGCCTGCAATATCATTCCAGCGTGTTCAGACATGGGAGAAACCGCACCATGCTTCTGGGCATAGTTTAGATGGTGAGCTGATGTACTTTCCTTATTGGTGGTAATTTTCATATCGTACATCCTATCCTTTTGACAAGTTATGCATTTGCTACAATAAACCTATTTTAAGTGTTATGTGTTATTATTCGTGTTTCGAGAGCATGTTTATAATTGGTACACTGTGTTGCCTAGTATGACTAAGGTCGCCAGGTATTCCTAAAACACTTCATTTTAAGCCGTCTGTTTGTATGCTTTTGAATAAATGGAATAAAACGTTTACATATTTTCTGCTTTGGATCTTATCTTATTGTACATTGGATGTTGTCCTGCATCTGATCCTTATGCAGAAGGGGCAGCCCAGGAGAGCTGCACTACAGGCACCCATTATTATACAGATTTACCAATGTGTCCAATGTGTCAGACTGATAGCAACCAATGACAACTTATTTTCATGAGAAATGAGAGCTGAGCTGTGGTTGTTATCGAAGACTAAAATTAGACACATTTTTCGTCTTAGATTGATAAATCTGTAAAATAGTAAGGGACCCTTACAAACACAGATTATCTGGCAGATTTTTTCAGCCAAAGCCAAGAGAAGATTTGAAAAGAAGAGAAATCCCAGTTTTTCCTTTCCTGTTCTCTGTTCATAGTCTGTTCCTGGCTTTGGCTGCAATGATATGTCAGATAGATCTATGTGTGTAAAGGCACCCTAAGTATTTGCAGTTCAGATGAATACATTTTGGCCATTGTTACCAGAGAGTATTGAAGCAAGAGTGCGTTCACACTATGTAATCCGCGTGGATAACCTCTAGTGGACAGATAACCTCCTTTGGGCACATGGAGGAATCTACGTGAATAGAATGGAGCCTATGAGATGGGCAGATCTTCAAGCGGGGGGTGGGGATGGGATGGTGCGAGTGGAGGTTATTCGCGTGGATTCCGTAGTGTGAATGCACCCTAAGAGCGAATGTATTGCACCCATTTTTGGCCCCCTGCACAGGTCCATAATGCATGGATGACCAGTGGAGTGTCATCCGTGAGCTGCTTGCAGTCAATAGAAATAGATTAGCCCTGACAAGTCCACACTTTTTGCAGCCTGAGCTCTGGGCAAATATATTATGCCATAGAATACAATGGGTCCGATACTTTCTGCAGTTGTCGACAGTAAATTATGGATGTATGCAAAGGTCCTTGAAATACATTTTTAGGCTGTGTTTCCACACAGTATTTTTGCTCAGTATTTTGATTAGTATTTTTTAACCAAAACTAGGAATGAATTGAAAACACAGAATGGCGATGTTGGATGGGCGTCATTTTACGACAAATAGCGGCCATTATTTTAAAACAAAGAAAATTATTTGCCATTCAATGGCGGCCATCCACTAAATTTCAACAGTGTGGGAACTAGTCCACTCCTGGTTTTGGTTGAAAAATACTGACAGAAATACTCTGTGTGGAAACACACCATCAATATAATTTTTATATATTAACAGAAATCATGACTCAAATGGAAAAGATTTTACTGCTCCCTGTGCTAAGTGGTGGCTTCTTCTCATGTGTTAAGATTCTATACCACAAGTAAGACACCTGCATAGAGTGTGTCTATAATAGACAAAGCAGAACCTATATCCCAAACAAAAAAGCCTTCTAAGACATTTGATACAAAACAGATAGCATTGCCGAATCCGAACATTTTGACAGGTCCACTGAACACTAGTACCGTAATAACCAGTTACAACCCTGTACACGGTATAATCCTAGTAAGTAGTAATAACAGGAAATATGTTGTATACTGTTTACCCCATCAGTAATCAGTAATAACCAGTGTGGTGTAAATAATATCATCTGTGCACTTATATTATATTCAGTAGACACCATGTAAAGACGAATATAAAGATAAGTCAATTTTCACCCACCCCGCCAGACTTCTCCTTTAACTCATGCAGTGGGCGGGCCAGATGATGTTGTGGGGGCAGGGCATTGCGCCTAACAGGGCTCACGGCCAAAGATTACGCTGACTAAAAGCGTGAGAACGGCGCAGAGTAGGAAGGTAACACACATACCTTCCTCCTCAGTGTCCCGGGGGCTAGGTTAGGTTCGTCTAACCTGCTGATAGTTCCCCATTAATGTAAGAGAACCATGCTGATTTTATTTATTTATTTTTTAAAGCCTTATTAATCTTGGAGCAGTGAAGTTTAGGGACATAAGGAGGGCTTAAGGAAAATCTATGTACAAAAATAAGAACAGACAATACTGGTAATATATTTATAGTTATCTTTTTACACCTAGGCTGATTGCTGTATTATCAGTCACATGATTGCTGTGTTGGTGGTGCTAGCATAGTTGTCTTCCGCAGAGGCTGTGAGACATGGGCTGTCACATAATGGCAATGTTACTCATGTCACTGTTGTGACAATTCCTGATCATTTTTTAGTTCAGGGGGAAGTGGGAAGGGACCACTTTTTACAGCTCACTGACTCACACAGGCTCCTGGGAAAAATTATCTTTGGATGATGACCTGGCATCATGAGCTCCAGTCTTGTGGTGGCTTATACTCTTGCACTTCTAACGTTGTTTTCTGTGTACTAATTTGTATTTATCAGCTCTGTTCTTTAGTGGCTTTGTAGTTCTTGAAGTACATATTCTTTATTGAATACTACTCTTTACAGGCACAAGGTGCTGGCAATGTAGTTGTTGAAAATGTTGCCATGGACCAGCCGGCTATTCCTCCAGTGGAAAATGCAGTAGTTGGTGAAAATCCTGATCTGCCAGATGATCAGGCGGAAGATGAGGAGGAAGACAATGAAGATGATGCTGTTATTGAAGATGCAGCTGATATAAACAATGGGGCACAAGGTACTGGCAGAAATATGATGTAATATCATCACACTTAAGGTTTCCTAAAATCCAGGGCCTCAGACAGAGTCTGGTGGCAGAGGCTTTATGAGAGCAGGAAGGCAAATGCTTGAGTTAGTATGGGTACCCTTGGGAAATACATAGTAAGAGGTAGGGGGTTCTAAGCAGGAATAATAAATAGCTAGAGTTATGTGATGGGAGGGGCTACAGTAGTAGAATAAAGCCCCTTAGTGACCATGGTAAAAACATGTATGGGTGATTACGTAGGGTTAAATAAATTTTTGCTGTTGGATTATACTGAACTGCAACTGTCACGCCTTAGCATTTAATGTGGCCTATAACTTTAGCTTTGCTTTGCAGATGACATGAACTGGAATGCCTTAGAATGGGATCGAGCTGCAGAAGAACTGACTTGGGAAAGGGTGAGTTAAAGTATTCTGCAGTGCTCTTTGTTAGCAGTACCCAAACACAGGGCCAAGGGCGTAGCTAGGATTCACGGGGCCCCATAGCAAAGATTTTTAAGGGGCCCCCCTACGCACAACACAAAGCACTGTGCATATATATATATATAATATATACAGTGTGTATATGTATGTATGTATGTGTGTATCTATCTATCTATCTATCTATCTATCTATCTATCTATCTAGTGCACTGATAACACCTTACCTCTGCATGGATCTCTGCACATTTTCCTTTCCTGCTTGATTGCTCAGCTGGAGAACAGAGGTCTGAGGTTATCAGTGCAGTGAAGGAGAGATCTCGGTCTTCTGCTTGTTAACCCTTTTTTTTGTGTTGTGGCATGTAAGTAAACATTGGGACACTTACACACTGCAGTACATAAGGGGTTAAGCAGAAAGACACATGCTCTTACCTTCTCCCCCGGGGGCTTCCTCCTGCACGGGCCCCATAGCAACTGCCTCTATGGTAGCTACGCCACTGCACAGGGCCCACATTTATCAAAGTATGTAAAATAGAGTGGTGTAAGCTGTCCCAGCAACCAATCACAGCTCAGTTTTCAGCTCTGGTGATATAAAAGCTGAGCTGTGATTTGTTGCTGTGGGCATTTTACTATCATAGAAAGACACTGTATAACCGCTATCCATATTTGTGAATTTATTGCAAAAGGTAAGTTATAAATAAACAAAAGAAATAACAAATGTATTTATTTATTTACACACACACACACACACACACATATACATTTACCTGTAGTATCCCTGCCTCAACACTACAGTTTGACCCCCTGGTATGGGAGTCCCCACTTGTCCGAGTGAAGGGGGCTATCCCTTAGCTAGGAATAAGTACAGATGCACCAAACGCAGGTAATGGTGGGAGAATAGAAAACATGTATATTAGTTCTGAAAGTGATGAAAAATATAGAGCAAGAGCATAATCTCTTTGCTGTTAAAAGTAGGCAGAAGCTCACAATGGGACAAAACAGTGATGGCTAACCACAGTAAGATAATGCAGTTCCACCATGTATTTAAAAGTGGAGGAGGATGTCTTGCTATTTCCATTTTCAGCATGCATTTACATGCTCTTTTGTTGCTACTCCTATAAGATGCAGTGTCCTGACTTTCATATAGCAGGGTGAAGCTCATCCTTACAGAACTAATCTGTTGTGGAAGTAGTTTCTTCATGGAAGCCTACATATAGTTTCTCTTTGCCCCAAGACACATTTACCCTACATTTTTATTTTTCTCTTATGGTATTTTCAATAAGTGTTTTAATGGTACTGCTTCTTTGAAACATAGCTTTACTTTTTTGCTTTCATTTAAATTATTATAACTTCTTTTTTTTTTTATATATAGATGCTGGGCTTGGATGGATCACTGGTTTTTCTGGTATGGCAGTTGTATTAAACTGACAATAAAAGCACTTTTGTGTTTAAGGCTGCGTTCACACGTAATGGAACCCCCCAGCGGCGTATACTTTACCTGGTCTCTGCTTCAGCTTGCTTCGGGGCTTCCGATGCCTTCACGTCCCGCTCATCTAATCAGTGCATTGCGGCGGGGCAGCGCACTGATTGGCTGAGCGGGACCGGCCGGGAACCAGGTGAAGTATACACTACGGCAGCCGGCGTGTTAACGGGATGGGCTGCTGACATACTCGCAGATGGATGTGCATTCTGCTACGAGTTTGTCTGCAGGAAGGGTGTACTGGGCAGAGATCCGCAGTGGGAAAGCAATTTTAGAGCAGAAAGAAGACAAACAAGTTTTATACAGGTATATATCAAATATGCAGCATGTAAGTTTGTGGATGGTGCAGAAAACCATACACAGAGTAAGGGGTTTACAGTATCACTTTTAAGGGGATCAAGAATATGCTATGCATAATTAAAGGGAACCAATCACGCAGAAAATCAATGTAAAGCTAAGGATACGTGCTGGTAGATCACCCAGCACACTTCCCAAATATGCCCCTGTAACCTCTGTGCCCCCATCAATTAGACAGTATTCTGACTTTGTTCAGGTCACGCGCTGTATGTAAATTTTTGGTAAGTAGTCAAGGTGGGCGTATGTAGTCAAGGTGGGCGTATGTAGTCACGGTCCGGGGGCGTATGTAGTCACGGTCCGGGGCTGTAATCACGCCCAGAGGGGCGTGATTCGGAGGCTTGCGGTCCAGTGACGTCATTCGGCGGCTTGCGTTCCGCCTTATCATTGGTGGCAGTGGGGGTGTTAATCGTTGGTGTCAGTGGGGACCTGCAAATAAAATAATTGGTTGCAGTGGGGACCTGCAAATAAAATCATTGATGGCAGTGGGGACCTGCAAATAAAATCATTGGTGGCAGGGAGAGTTTGCAAAGTAAATCATTGGTGGCAGTGAAGAAAGAACTGATGAGGAATACCAAATTTCTGCAGAAAGAGGAATTGAGGTGAGCCCAGCAGGTGAAACACAGCCTCCAGCGGCGGCCCCGCTTTGAAGTGCC